>NW_006921703.1:8862407-8865035 GCF_000298275.1 Orycteropus afer afer | reverse complement strand
GTACCTCTCTATGTCTTTCTCTTCCTCAATGCCACTATATTGATCACTCACATTTGGTACATTGCCCTTTTCTTCACCCAAATAAAAACTTATCTCTATCTATCTAACAGTGTTCCCTCCTCTCCCCTCCCACCCCTGGTAACCAATAAAATGGTCTTCCATAGATAAACGTTTCCTTGACTATTACAATAATGGACTAATACATTATTTGTCCTTTTGTAATTGACTTATTTCACTCAGCATAATGTCCTCCAAGTTCATCCACATTATGTGGTGTTTTGCAGGTTCTACATTATTCTTTAAGGTTGCATAGTATTCCATTGTGTGTATATACCATAGTTTAGATATCCATTCCTCAGTTGATGGAAAAATTAGGGAAACATTTCAAGCAGGGGTTATATGATAGTAACAACAACAAGAACAGTAATTTGACATATTAATTTGCATTTACTAGGAGGGTTCCACAAGTAGTTATAGACTAGTCCAGATTTTCCCTGAGGAAAATTATTCTTAAAATCTTGAATTTCATGTTTTAAAGCACTAAATGTATGAAAGAGGATAGACTTCATGGCCTATAAAAATTTTATTGCTAATTCCATTAGTCTTTACATTGCTTTCTCTATAATTAAAAAAAAAAAATTAAAATAAGTTAGCAAAGGAAAAGGAAACCAATTCAATGACTTCTAAGAACCACAACAACAATAACAAAGAAAGATACTTACTGAAATAATACTCAAGTGTCATATATAATTTTTGTAACATTAATAGTACTATTTGTAACCATATGTTTGAATAATCTGCACCTTCCTTCACAGAAATGATAGGCAACATGCAGTTGTTGTTGTTGTTATGTGTCCTCGAGTCGGACCTGACTCATAGCGACCCCTCCTTGGGTTTTTGAGGCAGTATCATTACAGAAGTAGATTGACCCATTTTCCTTCTGAGGAATGGCTGGTGGCTTTGAACTGCCAGCCTTCTGGTTAGCAGTCAAGTGTCTTAGGCACTATTCTACCATGCAGAAAAATATATTAGTATAAGTTTGAATTTAAAAGAAAAGAGAATGTGTTATCAGGATTGGAAGAAATCTCATTAGTAAACTGTATTAGTAAACTGCAACATATAGATGACATTACTTTGTTTAGCAAAAATGAAGATTATTTGAAGCACTTACTGATGAAAATCAGTCTATAGTCAGTATGGATTATGACTGAACATGAAGAAAAGAAAATCCTCACACTGTACCAATAAGCACTATTGTAATAAATGCATAAAAAAAATAAAGTTGTCAAGGATTTCATTCTATTTGGATTAACATTTAAGGTCCATGGGAGCAGCAGTCTAGAAATTGTTTTAACAGTGTATTGCACTAGGAAAATCTGCTGTGAAAGAATCCTTTAAAATTTTTAAAGCAAAGATGTCACTTGAATAAAGTGTTTCTGATCTAAGCTATGGTCTTTTCAATTGCCTCAAATGCATGTAAAATTCAGATATTGAGAAAGGAAGATAGAATTGATGTCTTTGAACTGTGGTGCTGGCAAAGAATACTGAATATGCTGTGGACTACCAAAGAATAAAGAGATCACATCAAAAACCACCCAGCAAAAACACAATATACATTCTTCTCCAGTGGATGGATCATTCTCCAGAACAGACCATATGTTCAGACACAAAACAAGACTCAATAAATTAAAACAACAAAAAGCAAACAAACAAAAACATTGAAATACTACAAAGCATCTTCTCAGATCACAATACTATAAAATTGGAAATCAAAGATAGGAAGATCAAAGGAAAAAATCAAATATGTGGAAACTCAACAATACATTGCTCAAAAACTATTGGGTAACAGAAGAAATAAAAGGAGAAATAATAATAATAATAAATTCCTGGAAACAAATGAGAATGAAGATATAACACACTAAAATCTATGGGACACAGCAAAAGTAGTACTCAGAGGTCAATTTATAGCAATGAATTCACACATCAAAAAAGAGGAAAGAATCAAAATCAACACTTTAACTCAACAACTTCAACAATTAGAAAAAAGAGTAAAAAAAAAAAAAAGGACAACCATATCCAGAGGTAAGGAAATAATAAAGATCAGAGCAGAAATAAACAAAGCAGAAAACAAAAATATAATAGAGAAAATCAACAAAACAAGAAGCTAGTTCTTTCCCTTGTTACCCTCCCAAGAGGGACCGGGTCTCTGAGAGCAAGGTGGGCACGGGCGGGCTTGTGCTTCCTCACTGATCTGCACTGAACCCTTTCCTTTGTTAACCTCCCGAGAGGGACTGGATCTCCGGGAGCAAGGTAAGCATGGGCAGGCTTGTGCTTAGTCCCGGGGAGCGAGGTAAGCATGGGCGGGCTTGTGCTTAGTAACCGGGAACGAGGTAAGCATGGGCGGGCTTGTGCTTACTCACTGATCTGCACTGAACACTTTCCCTTGTTATCCTCCCGAGAGGGACCGGGTCTCTGGGAGCAAGGTAAGCATGGGCATAGCACAGAGTAGCAGGCTGGAAGAGCAGGAGAAAAGGGTAAAACCCAGGAAGCCAAAGAGAAGAGCAATCAGCCGAAGGGATTAGGTGAGGAGGGGAAACTCAGGGACGCCCAAAGAAGCAGGCCAGAAGA
>NW_006921703.1:8842973-8859557 GCF_000298275.1 Orycteropus afer afer | reverse complement strand
GTCTCACGTATTTTGGTCATGTTGTAAGAAGGGACCATTCCCTGGAGAAGGATGTCATGCTTGGTAGGGTGGAGGGTCGACGAAAGAGGGGCAGGCCTTCAAGGAGATGGATTGATATGGTGGCTGCAATGATGGGCTCAAGTGTAGCAGGGATTGTGGGGCTCGCGTGGGATTGGACCGTGTTTCGTTCTGCTGTGCATGGGGTCGCTATGGGTCGGAAATGACTCGACGGCACTTAACAACAAACAACAAGTTCTTTGAGAAGATTAACAAAATCAACAAACCACTGGCAAATTTAACAAAGAAGAGAAAGAGAAGATGCAAATAACATGAATAATAAATGAAAAGGGTGATCTCAAACAGAACCAACTGAAATAAAAAAGTAACAGAATATTATGAAGAGCTGTACTACGGATTTGAGAACTTAGAAGAGATAGACAAGTTTTTACAAACACAAAACCTACCTAAACTATCCCAGTTGGAGATAGAATACCTGAACAGACTCATAACTTGAGAAAAAATTGAACAGCTCATTAAAAACTCCCCACAAGAAAAGTCCTGGCCCAGACGACTTCATTGGAGAATTCTACCAAACCTTTAGGGGAAGATTGATGTTTATACTACACAAACTATTCCAGAATGTAGAAAAAGATGGAATTCTTCCAAATTCATTCAATGAAACAATCATAACACTGATACCAAAACCAGGGAAAGACACCAATAAAAAGGAAAACTACAGACCTGTATCCTCATGAATATAGATGCAGAAATCTTCAACAAAATCCTAACCGACAGAATCAAACACCATATCAAAAAAATAATATGTCATGACCAAGTGGGATTCATACCAGGTATGCATGGATGGTTCAACCCAGAAAAACAATCAATGTAATCCTCCATATAAACAAAAGAAAAGAACCATATGATCATATCAATCAATACAGAAAAGGCATTTGACAAAATCCAACACCATTCCTTTCCAAAATTCTCTGCAAAATAGAGATAAAAAGGAAAATCCTCAACATAATAAAGGACATATACAAAAAGCCAACAGCCAACATTACTGTTAATGGAGAAAGACTCAAAGCATTCCCCTTGCAAATGGGAACCAGACAAGGATGCCCTCTGTCACCACTTCTTTTCAACATTGCATTGGAAGTCATAGCAAGGGCAATAACACAAAAAAGAGAAATAAAAGGTATACAAATTTGCAAAGAAAAAGTAAAGTATCTCTATTCACAGATGACATGATCCTGTTGTTGTTAGGTGCCATCTAGCCATCTCCAACTCATAGTGACCCTATGCACAGCAGAACAAAACATTTTCTAGTCCTGTGTCAGCCTCATGATCCTTGTTATACTTGAGCCCATCATTGTAGCCACTGTGTTAATCCGTCGCATTGAGGGCCTTCCCCTTCTTTACAAAAACCTTCCACTTTACTAAGCATGACATCCTTCTCCAGGGAATGGTTCCTTCTGACAGCATGACCAAAGTAGGTGAGACAAAGTCTGACCATTCTTGCTGTCAGGGAGCATTCTGGCTGCATTTCTTCCAGGACAGACTTGTTAGTCCTTTTCATAGACACTTAAATGAAATACTACACATTGTAAATTGTTTTACACAACTGTACTCATTGCATTCTTCTCAAACATCACAACTCAAAAGCATCAACTCTTCTTTGGTTTCCTTATTCATTTTCAGCTCTCACACACGTAAGAAGCAATTGAAAATACCATGGCTTGGGTTAGGCGCACCTTAATCTTCAAGGAGACATCTTTGTTCTTCATTACTTGAAAGATATCTTTTGCAGCAGATTTGCCAATGCAATAAGTTATATGTCTCGACTGCTGCTTCCATTGGTGTTGATTGTAGAAACAAGTAGTATGAAGTCCTTGACAACTTCAATCTTTTCTCCATTCATCAAAAAGCTGTTTATTGGACCAGTTGTGAAGAATTTCATTTTCTTTATATTGAGGTGTAATCTATACTGCAGACTGAAGGTTTTAAACTTCATCAGTAGGAGTTTCAAGTCATCCTCACTTTCAGCAAGCAAAGTTGTGGCATCTGCATATAACAGGTTGTTAATGAGTCTTCCTCCAATCCTGATGCCACATTCTTCTTCATATAATCCAGATTCTCAGATTATTTGCTCAGCATGCAGAGTGAATAAGTACGGTGAAAGGGCACAATTTTGACACACTCCCTTTTGATTTTGAACCTTGCAGTATCCCCTTGTCCTGGTTGAATGACAGCCTCCTGATCTATGTACAGGTTCCTCATGAGTACAAGCAAGTGTTCTGGAATTCCCATTCTTCTCAGTGTTATCCATAATTTTTTATGATTCACTTATTGAATGGTTTTGCATAGTCAGTAAGATGTAAGTAACCATCTTTCTGATATTCTTTGCTTTGAGCTAAGATCCATCTCACATCAGAAATGATATACTTTGTTCCAAATCCTCTTCTGAATCCAGCTTGCATTTCTGGAAGTTCTCTGTCAATATACTGCTACAACCATTTTTGAATTATGATCAATAAGATTTTAGTTGCATGTGATATTAATGATATTGTTTGACAATTTCCACATTCTGTGGGATCACTTTTCTTTGGAATTGGTAAAATATGAATCTCTTTCAATCAGTTGGCCATGTAGCTGTCTTCCAAATCTCTTGGCAGAGCTCCAGCACAGGATGAATTTGTTGAAACATCTCAATGAATATTCCATCATTTCCTGGAGCCTTGTTCTTTGCCAATTCCTTCAGTGCAACTTTTACTTCTTCCTTCAATACCATTGATTCTTGATCATATGCCACCTCCTGAAATGGTGAATATCAACCAATTCTTTTTGGTACAGAGACTGTGTATTTCTTCCATCTTCTTTTGATATTTTTTGCATCATTCAATATTTTGCCCATAGTCTTTCAACTCAAGGCTTAAACCTTGTCCTCAGTTATTTCAGCTGGAGAAATGCTGGATGTGTTCTTGCCTTTTGGTTTTCTAACTCCAAATCTTTGCACATTTCATTATAGTAACTGTCTTTGTCTTCTCAAGCTGTTCTGAAATCTTCTGTTCAGCTCTTTTATCTTGACATTTCTTCCATTTGCTTTAACTACTCTCCATTTAAGGGCAGGTTTCAGAGTCTTTTGTGATGTCCATTTTTTTTTCTTCCTTTCTTGTCTTTTTAATGACTTCTTGCTTTCTTCATGAATAGTGTTCTTCATGTCACCCCACAATTCTTCAGGTTTTTGGTCATTGGTGTTCAGTGCATCAAATCTATTATTTAAATGGTCTCTAAATTCAGGAGGGATATTAATCAAAGTCATATTTTGGTTCTTGTGGACTTGTTTTAATTTTCTTCAATTTCAACTTGAACTTGCATATGAGCAATTGATGGTCTGTTCCACAATCAGCTCCTAGCCTTGGTTTAGCCAAAATATTGAACTTCTCCATCACCTCTTGCCACAGTTATAGTCAATCTGATTCCTGTGTATTCCATCTGGTGAAGTCCATGTGCATAGCCATTGCTTAAGTTATTTGTAATGAATAAGTCATTGGTCTTGCAAAATTCTATCATGCTATCTCCAGTGTAATTTCTATCACCAAAGCCATATTTTACAACTACCAGTAACTCTTCTTTGTTTCCAATATTTAAATTGCAATCACCAGTGATAATCAACACATCTTTGTTGCATGTTTGGTCAATTTCAGACTGCAGAAATTGGTAGAAATCTTCAATTTCCTTATCTTTGGCTGTGGTGTTTGGTGTATAGATTTGAATAATAGTAGTATTAACTAGTCTTCCTTGTAAGTGTATGGATATTATCTTGTCACTGACAAAATTGTACTTCAGGACAGATCTTGAAACACTCTTTGTGATGATGCCACACCATTCCTCTTCAATTTGTCATTGCCAGCAGAATAGATCATGTGGTTGTCTGATTAAAAATGGCCAAAACCAGTCCATTTCAGCTCACTAATACCTAGGACATTGATCTTTATGCATTCCATTTCATTTTTGACAACTTCCAATTTTCCTAGATTCACACTTCATACATTCCATGTTCTGATTATTAATAGATGTTTTCAGTCATTTCTCCTCAATTTGATTCATGCCACATCAGCAAGTGGAAGTCTTGAAAGCTTACTTTGTCCATATAAGTAAGCTTGTTTCTACTCTGATGACACAACTCTTTCCCAGTCATATTTTGAGAGCTTTCTTAGCTAAGGAGCTCATCCTCCTGTACTGAATCGGACAATGTTTCTGGGCTATTCATAAAGTTGTGCAATAATGTATCAAACAGTGTTTCTCTGATATTCATAAAGTTTTCCCTGGCCAATTGTTTGAGAAGTGGATGGCTTCCTCCTTCTTCCGAGTCTGTCTTAGCCCAGAAGCTCCACTGAAATCTTTCCAATATGGGTAACCCTGCTGATCTTTTGCAACACTGGTTTCATAGCCTTCAGCCACCCAGCAACACATAAGCCACCACAGGATGACAAACTAACAGACAAGTTTGTCTCCCTTAGTCATTCCTAAACCCTCTGTGCCTGCCTACCTTGGGACTCAGCCTTAAAACAGAGCCGCCCCCAAGTGAAACACAGCCCCTGAGCTCTGGCCTGCCTTCCTCAAGCGTGGCCTTAAAATAGTGCCACCCCCAAGTCAAAAGCAGCCTCCAAGTCCTGAACCATGTATAAGACATGATCTTATACACAGGAAACCTAAGAGACTCAGCGGGAAAAAAAAAAAAAAATTACTAGAACTAATGGAAAGGTTCAACAAAGTACCAGGACACAAGGTCAATGTAAAAAAAAAAAAAAAAAAAAATCAGTTGGATTCCTCTACATCAGCAAAGAAGCCTCTGAAAAGGAAATAAGGAAAACAATACCATTTACCATTACAAAACAAAACCTCCCTGCCATTGAATTGATTCCAACTCATAGTAATCACAATTGGGTTTCCAAAATGTTAACTCTTCATGGAGGTCTATTGCCCAGTCTTCCTTCTACAGAGTGACTGGTGGGTTTGAAGACCAACCTTTTGGTTAGCAATCAAATGCCTTAGGCACTACACCACCATTTGCAATAACTTTAAAAAGAAAAAAATACTTAGGAATACATACTATCAGGGACACAAAACACCGATAGAAAGAAAACTACAAAACACTACTGCAAGAAACTACAAGGGATCTACATAAATGGAAGAAAATGACTTGTTCATGGATAGGAAGACTGAATATTGTGAAAATGTCCATACTCCCCAAAGCAGCCCACACATTCAATTCAATCCCCATCCAGATTCCATCAACATTTTTCAAGGACATGGAAAAACCAATCACTAATTTCATATGGAAAGGAAAGAAGCCTCAGATAAACAAAGCACTGCTGAAGAAGAAAAACAAAGTACAAGGTCTCACACTCCCGGACCTCAAAACCCACTATACAGCCACAACAGTCAAAACCGCATGGTATTCATTGGTATAATAATAGAGAAATAGGCCAATGGAACATAATAAAAAATGCAGAATTTGACCCATCCATCTATGGACAGCTGATCTTTGACAAAGACCTAAAACCCATTAAATGGTGGAGAGAGAACCTCTTTAACAAGTGATGTTGGGAAAATTGGATATCCACTTGTAGAGAAATGAAATAAGACCCATGTCTCACCCTATACACAAAAATGAACTCAAGTTGGATCAAAGACTTAAGTGTAAAACTCAAAACCATAAGACTCATCAAAGATAAAATAGGGGCAATTCTAGGCTCTAATTTATGGCAGAAATCGACTATCAAGCTTAGCCCAAAATGTACAGGCAGTGAAAAAGAAACTAGATGACTGAGACCTTTTAAAAATTAAATTCTTATGTGTATCTAAAGACTTCTCCAAAAGAGTAAAAAGAGAACTTACAGACTGGGGGAAAAAAAAAAAAAATTGGCTATGACATATCTGACAAGTGACTCATCTCCAAAATTTAGAGAAAAATTCAATACCTCGACACCAAAAAGACAAACAACCCCTTTCAAACATGGACAAAGGAAATGAACAGACACTTCACTAAAGAGGATATACAGATGGCCAACAAACACAAGATGAAATGCTCATGAGCATTTGCCATTAGAGAGATGCAAATCGATACAGCAATTAGATATCATCTCACCCCAGCAATAATCGCAAAGTTCAACAAGACAGAAAATAACAAATTCTGGCGAAGCTGTAGAGAGATTGGAACTCTCATACACTGCTGGTGGGACTGCAAAATGGTACAACCTTTTTCCACAATAAAATTTTGATAAAGTTTTGTTAAAAAACATAAAATAGAAATACCATTTGATCCAGCAATTACATTACTAGAAGTATATCATAAAGAAGTATGAGGCAGGACACCAACAGACATATGCACATCCATGTTCATTGCAACACAATTCACTGTAGCAAAGAATTAGAAAGAACCTAAATGCCCATCAACAGATGATTGGAAAACCAAACTATGATATATTCACACAATGGAATACTATGCAAAAATAAAGAATAATGAAGAATACATGAATCATCTTGCAACATGGATGAATTTAGAGGACATTATGCTGTGTGATATAAGTCAATCACAGAAGGACAAATACTGTATGAGCCCACTATTGTAAAAAGTCAAGAAAAGTTTATCCAGGGGAGGAAACCCACTTTGTTGGTGATGGAAGGAAATGGGAGGGAAAATCTCAGACTATATGGGGTTCACATGTTGATTTGGGTGAAGGGAAGAATGGTATGGAAAGAGTTTGACCAGCATGGTGACATTAGGGAAAAGAAAGACATTGAAATGTACACAAAAGATGTAGACAACAGAGACAAACAGTATTACAGGCACAATACCTCAGTATCACTAGCACCAAATACCAGGCTATGGATTAATGCATATACAGGTGAGAAGAGCAGGTGGAGTGGGTGAACAGAAATGCACTCTAGACCAAGGATTGATTTGGTTGAAGATAATCTTACATATGCACTTGTACTACAAAATTAGCCACATACATTGCAGAAACAACAGAAGACAGAGTGGGAGTAACTTTGCAGAGACAACCAAAAAAAAAAAAAGAATAACCAGATCAGTCTTAGAAGAAATACATAATACAACCAGAATTTCACTAGAAGGGAGAGTGGCAAGACTTCAGCTCAATTACTGTGGACACATCATTAGAAAAGACCAACTGCTGGAATATGATGTCATTGTTGGTTAAGCAGAGGGTCAGCAAAACCAGAGAAATCTTCAATCATATAGATTAAGACAAAAGTCACAGCAATGAAGTCAAACATATTGGCAGTCATGAGATGGCTCATGACTTGTTGTTGATGTTGTTAGGTGCCATTTTTTCCAAATCATAGCAACCCCATGCACAGCAGAATGAAACACCACTGGATCCAGCACCAGCTCCATGAGCCTTGCTATACTTGAGCCCATTGTCACAGCTGCCCTTTCAATCCATCTCATTGAAGGCCTTCCCCTCTTTCATTGACCCTCCACCTTACCAAGCATGACATCCTTCTCCAGGGAATGGTCCCTTCTGACAACATGACTAAAGTAGGTGAGACGAAGTCTGCCCATTCTCACTTCCAAGGAGCATTTCGGGTGCACTTCCTCCAGGACAGATCTGTTAGTTCTTTAGCAGTCCATGGTTTTCAGCATTCTTCGCCAGCACCACAACTCAAAAGCATCAACTCTTCCTCGGTCTTCCTTATTCATTTTCCAGCTCTCACATGCATACGAGATGATTGGAAATAAATATCATGGCTCCTTAGTCTCAAGGAGACATCTGTGTTCCTCAGCACTTGAAAGAGTTACTTTGCAGCTGACCTGACCAGTGCTACACATTGTCTAATGTCCTGACTGCTGCTTCCATTGGCAACGATTGTAGAACCAAACAACGTGAATTCTTTGACAACCTTAATCTTTTCTCCATTTATCATGATGCTGCTTACTGATCCAGTTGTGAGGATTTTTGTTTTCTTTATAATGAGATGCAATCCATACTGCAGACTGTATTCTTCAATTTTCATCAATAAGTGCCCCAAGTCATCCTCACTTTCAGCAAGCAAAGTTGTTATCATCAGCATATCTCAGGTTGTTAATGATTCTTCCTCCAATCTTGATGCCACATTTTTCTTCATATAGTCCAGCTTCTCGGATTATTTGCTCAGCATATAGATTGAATAAGTGTGGGGAAAGGATACAACCCTGACACACTCCCTTCTTGATTTTAAATCATGTAGTGTCCTCTTGTTCCATTCGAATGACAGCTTTCTGGTCAAGGTACAGATTCCTCATGAGTACAATCAAGTGTTTGGGAATTCTTATTTGTTCTGGTTACTTAGTGCTGCTCTGACAAGAAATATATCACAAATGGGAGGGCCTCAACAAACAGGAGTTTATATTTACAATTTGGAAGCTTTAAGTCCATGTTCAAAGTGCAGGCTCTAGGGGCTGGGTGAAAGCCTGTCAACTTTGGGGTCCAGCTCTGCCTCCTGCTCCCAGCCTACTGGAGCTAGAGGTGTTTCTTCACTCAGGCAGCTGCTGGCTTCTGAGGCTGAGAAGCCTCAAGGTTGACAAGTAAAATGGCACAATCCCAATGTTACCAAACCATACAGCAGGCCATTAACTCAGGTGCAGTGTTAGTCCCAAAGTTGGCAGACCATGGCAGGCTGCTGAACAACAACACAGCTGTATGCAGGGCCCAAGCTTGCCATAAACTAGAGACCACTCCCAAGGTTTCTCCTGAAATACAGGAAGCAGTACACATCCCAAAAGCAGCTACTCAGCTGCTTGTGGTAGATTCCAACATGGTGTTGATTGCCAGTCTCCTCATGGGGAATAACTACCACCAGCTGCCCAGCCACTCAACCAGGCCGAGCCAAGTTGACACACAAACATAACTACCACACCATTCTTCTCAATGTTATCCATAATTTGTCATGATCCACACAATCAAATGCCTTTGCATAGTTAATAAAACACAAGTAAACATCTTTCTGGTATTCTTTGCCTTGAGCCAAGATCCATCTGACAACAGCTCTGATATCCATTGTTCCACATCTTCTTCTGAATCCAGCTTGCACCTCTGGAAGTTCTCTGTCAATATACTGCTGCAACCGTTTTTGAATTATCTTCAGTAAGATTTTACTTGCATGCAACGTTAATGATATTGTTCAATAATTTCCGCATTCTGTGGGATCATCTTTCTTTGGAATGGGTACAAATATGGATCTCTTCCAGTCAGTTGACCAGGTAGCTGTCTTCAAAATCTCTTGGCATAACCGAGCGGGTGCCTCCAGTGGGGCATCCGTTTGTTGAAATATCTCAATGGGTATTTCATCAATTCCCAGAACCTTGTTCTTTGCCAATTCCTTCATTGCAGTTCAACACCCTCCTTCAATACCATTGGTCCTAGATCATATGCCACTTCCTGAAATGGATGAAGATTGACCAGTTCTTTTTGATACAGTGACTCTGTGTATCCCTTGCATCTTTTCTTGATGTTTCCTGCATCTTTCAATATTTTGCCCATAGAATCTTTCAATATCGCAACTCAAGGCTCAAATTTTTTCCTCAATTCTTTCAGCTTGAGAGATAATGGGTGTTTTTATCCCTTTTGGTTTTCTAACTCCAGGTCTTTGCACATTTCATTGTAGCAATTGGCTTTGTCTTCTCCAGCTGCTCTTTGAAATCTTTGGTTCAATTCTTTTATCTTGTCATTTCTTCCATTTGCTTTAGCTACTCTCTGCTCAAGGGCAAGTTTCAGAGTCTCTTCTGTCATCCATTTTGGTTTTCTCTTCTTTTGTTGTCTTTTTAGTAACCGTTTGCTTTCTTCATGGATGATATTCTTGATGTCATCCCACAATTCTGGCTTTCAGTCATTGGTATTCAATGCATCAAACCTATTCTTTAGATGGTCTCTAAATTCAGGAGGGATATATTCAAGATCATATTTTGGCTCTCGTGGACTTGTTTTAACTGTCTTTAACTTCAAGTTGAACTTGCCTATGAGCAGTTGATAGTCTGTTCCACATTCAGTTGCTGGCCTGGTTTTGGCTGAAGATTTTGAGATTTTCCATTGCTTCTTGCCACAGATGTAGTCAATCTGATTCCTGTGTGTTCCATCTGCTGAAGTCCACATGTACAGCCACCTTTTGTGTTGTTGAAAAAAAGGTGTTTGCAATGAGTAAGTCATTGGTCTTCAAAATTCTACCATGTGAGTTCCAGCATTATTTCTGTCCCCAAAGCCAAATTTTCCAAACACCGTTGATTCCTCTTTGTTTCCAAATTTTGCATTCCAGTCACCAGTGATAATTAACACATCCTGATTGTATGTTTGGTCAATTTCAGACTGCAGAAGTTGATAAAAATCTTCAATTTCCTCATCTTTGGCTTTGGTGGTTGGTGCATAAGTTTGAATAATAGTCGTATAAACGGGTATTTCTTGTAGGCATATGGATATTTTCCTATCACTGACAGCATTGTACTTCAGGACAGATTTTGAAAAATCCTTTGTGATGATGAATGCCACACCATTTCTCTTCAAACTGTCATTCCTGGCATAGTAGATCATATGGCTGTCTGATTCAAAATAGCCCAAACCCATTCATTTCAGCTCACTAATGCCTAGGATATCAATCTTTATGTGTTCCATTTCATTTTTGACAACTTTCAATTTTGTTAGATTCAAGTTTGTACATTCCATGTTTCGATGATTGATGAATGTCTGAAGCTGTTTCTGTTCAATTTGAGTGGTGCCATGTCAGCAAATGGAGATCTCAAAAGCTTTACCTTATCCCAATAAGGCTGGGTTTACTCTGATGATGCAGTTTTTTCCCAGTCCTATTTTGAGAGCCTTCTAACCTATCTGGACTATTCATAAAGTTGTATGGTAATGTATCAGACAGTGTTTCTTTGCTATTCATAAGGTTTTCCCTGGTCAATTCTTAGAGAAGTGGATGGCCTCTTCCGTCTTCCTAGTCTGTCTTAGTCTGTAAACTAGTCTGATACCTGTGCACCATATGCAACCCACTAGATTTGTAACAGCAGTGGCATAGCCTCAAGATTCACAGCAACACATCACCACAGTAGGACAAATTGACAGACAAGTTTGTCTCCCTTAGCTGTTGGAAACCTTTCTAACCACCCTTACCTGGATCCCTGTGGCTGACTCCTCTCTCTGACCCAGTCCCCTTAGCCTTTTCTGTCCTTTCCCTGCTTTTCTGCCTTGCCACTTGTGGGGCATGACCTGGGTTCCCTCCCTCACCTGGATCCCTGCAGCTGACTCCTCAATCTGTTCCAGTCCCCTTTCTTCTCATGACTGAGAAACCTTTTATTTTGCTATACATAAGGTCACCATGCACCATGAGTCATGATAGTGACTTACTACAGCAACTAACAAGAACAGCAAAATATCATAATTTAGTCTGCATGGATCTTCATAGCCTTTCTTTTTCATAAATATAATGCTGGCCATTACATTGAGGATATCATGCTGATTGAATCTAGTGACCATGATTGTGCTCTGGATTAGTGATAAGATATTTACATGTCAGAGGGTAGAAATACATTTGAGAAAAATTCAGAGACATCCATTTAGTGGAATATCTAAGGGTTCAGTGATGTGGGACATGTCAAAATATTACTTCTAAAGTGAAAGATAAATTGTTGCATTGTCTTTTTCCTACAACTAAAAAGGAGGTACAACATATGATGGTTTTTTTGGATTTTGAGATGAGACAACATATTCTTCATTCAGGTATGCTACTCTGGCCCTTTTTCTCAGTTATACCAAAAGCTGCTAGTTTTTAGTGAAGTCCATAACAAGAGAAGGTTTCACATCAGGTGATGTCTGCTGTGAAAGCTAGTTTTGGTTTGTTTTGGTTATGTGAAAGAAAGCAATCAAACTCTTCTTAGAAATATGAAATATATTCTTAGATAAAAATATTGAATGTTATAAAGGTGTTAAAACCAAACCCGCTGCCATTGTGTTGATTTTAACTCACAGTGACCCTACAGAACACAGTTGAACTGCCCCCACAGGGTTCTGTGTGGAAGAAGACTGCCTCTTCCTTCCACAGAGAGAAGTTCATAAGTTCAAATCATAGACCTTTTGGTTAGCAGCCGAATGTTTAATCACAGGGCCACCAGAATTCCTTATAAAGGAGTCGGTACTTTTTAAATTAGTTTGACTTTAACGCAAACTCACAAAAGCATTCACTTTTTTTCATAGTGAAATAATTTCAAAAGCGCTCCTGAAAAATAAAAAAGGGCCAAATAGCTTTAAAATAAATTGAATGATGAGCCAGATTTGCTCTATCATACATTAAAACGTGCTATATTATTATATAGAAGCTCTGGTGGTGTAATGCCTAAGGCATCTGACTGCTAACCAGAAGGCTGGTGGTTCAAACCCACAAGCTACTCCTTGGAAGGAAGACTGGGCAATCTTCCATAGAGATACTGCCTCAGAAACCTAAGGGATCACTGTGAGTCAGAATCAACTTGATGGAAGTGACTTTTTTTTTTTTTTTTTAATATATTATTATATAAATAGGTCAATGTAAAATAAATTGTGTATATCAATTTTTGGAAAATAAATTATCAAGTTAAATGATTTCCTGCAATCATGTATCAAGAAAAATCTTGATGAAATAAAAGATAAACGTATAAAATCACATGATGTATAATTGAAAAGCAAATACAGATCACTATTTAATTAATGTTGGTATAAGAAAGATGTAATCAATATGATTCCTGTATATTGCATCCTGCTAGGTCCATATGCATGGTTGGGTTATCTTTTATGTTGCTGTAAAAAGTTATTTGCAATGAGTAGTTTGTTAGTTCTTGCAAAATTCTATCATGTGATCTCCAGTGTCGTTACCATCATGAAGGCCATATTTTCCAGCTATCAAGCCTTCCAGTAAAAGCACTTCCAACTTTTGGCTTCTAGTTTCCAATAATTATCAATTCAGCTTGATCACATATTTGATCAGTTTCAGACTGAAGTTGGTAAAAATCTTCAATTTCTTAATGTTGGCATTAGTGATTATTACATAACTTTGAATAATAGTCTTTTATCACAGTTGTATGGATGTCATCCAATCATTCATGGCATTGTGCTTCAGGATAGATCTGAAATGTTCTCTTTGTCAATGAATGCCATGTCATTCCCAACATAGTCAATAGTCAATACCAATCCATTCCAGCTAACTAAAACCAAAAAAAATAAAAATAATAAAAAACTTCACTTCTGTTGAGTCAAATCCAACTCATAGCAACCCCTCCTTGTGTTTCCAAGGTGGTATCATTACAGAAGTAGATTACTCAACCTTCCTTCCAAGGAGTGGTTGGTGGGTTTGAACCACCAGCCTACTGGTTAGCACACAATACCTTAGGCACTACGCCACCAGAGTTCCTCAGCTAACTAATGCCTAGATATTAATCTTAATGCATTCCATTTCAATTTTGATGACTTCTGAATTTTTCATGATTCATAATTTGTACATTCCACATTCCAATTGTTGATGGATGTTTGCAGCTGTTTATTCTCATTTTGCATTGTGCCACATCAGCATATGAAGTCCTGAAAGCTTTATTCAATTTATGTCATTAAAGTAGACTCTTCTTTGAGGTGGTAGCTCTTTTGTAGTTCTGTTTTGATTGCCTCCTACCCTGAGGGCTCATCTTCTGGCACTATATCAGAAAATGTTCAGCTGCTATTCATAGGGTTTTCACTAGCCAATTGTTTTAGAAATAGATTGCCACGTCCTTCTTCCTCATTTGTCTTAGTCTGGAAGCTCTGATGAAACTTATGCACATTGGTGACTCTCATGGTATTTGAAATACCAGTGGCACAGCTTCCAACATCATAGCAACATGTAAGCCACTACAGTATAACAAACTGACAGACATAAAAACATGATAGTGACTATATACATGGACCTCACCAGATGGAATACATAGGAATCAAATCAGCAACATCTGTGGAAAGAAACTACAGAGAAGCTCAGTACCATCAGTCTGAACAAGGCCATAGACAGACTACAGAACAGATTATCAATTGCTTATATGAAGATTCAATTTGAAGCTGAAGAAAACTGGAATGATTCCATGAGAACCAAAGTACAACCTTGAGTATTTCCCACCTGAATTTGGAGACCATCTCAAGAATAGACTTGACATATTGAATGTTTATGACTGAAGACTAGACAAGTTGTGGAATGACATAAAAAATCATACATGAAGAAAGCAAAAGGTCATTAAAAAGAAAGGAAAGGAAGAAAACACCATAATGCGTGTCAGAAGAGACTCTGAAACTTGCTTTTGTATGTAGAGTAGCTAAAGTGAATAGAAGAAATGATGAAGTAAAGTAGCTGAAGAGATTGTTTCAAAGGGCAGTTCAAGAAAACAAAGAAATTATAATAATGAAATGTGCAAAGATCCATTGTTAGAAAATCAAAAGAGAAGAATGTTTCTCAAGCGGAAAGAACTGAAGAAAAAATTCAAACCTTGAGTTGCAATATTGAGGGATTCTATGGCAGGAAGCATCAGGAGCACTCTTCAGAGTAGACAGCCAAATGAGAGATCAGAAAGGCAACACTAGTACAGGCAGAACGCTCAGAAAGAAGTATCATAAGGAAGAAAGATCCAAGGAAAAAGTCACCATAAGGAGGAAAAGGAGGGAAGCTGTTTCATTGTGGGGATCACAATAAAATAAATGAATAAATAAAATAGTGCTTTCTCTCTCTCCAAAAAAAAAGAATTGTTTGATGTTCAACCATTTCAAGAGATAACATATGATTAAGAACCAACAATACTGTAGGAAAAAGTCCAAGCTCCAGTGAAGGAATTAGCTAAAAGCAAGATCCTAGGAACAGACCAAATACCGATTGAGCTGTTTCAACAAAGATGCAATACTGAAAGTGCTCACACATCTATGACAAGAAATTTTGAATATAGCTACATGATCAATCAACCACAAGAGAGCCATATTTGTATCCATTTCAAAGAAAGATGATCCAACAAGATGTGGAAATTATCAAACAATATTATTAACCTCACATGTGAGTAAAGTTTTATTAACAATAATTCAAAAATTTCTTCAGTAATATGTCAACAGGAAACTGTCTGAAATTCAAACTAGATTCATAGGAAGACAGAATTAATGGATATCTGCTGATATTCGGTGGATCTTGTCTAAAAGCAGAGAGTACCAAAGAGATGTTTACTTGTGTTCTATTGACTATGGAAAGGCATTCCACTATGTGGATTATAACAAAGTATGGATGACATTGTGAAGAAAGGGAATTCCAGAGCACTTAATTTATGCTGATGCAGAACTGTGTGTAGATCAAAAGGCATTTGTTCTAAAAGAACAAAGTGGTACTGTGTGGCTTAATACCAGGCAAGGGTGTGTGCCACAGTTGTATCTTTTCATCCTACATACTTATTCAGGCATTTGTTGAGCAAATAATCCAAGAAGCTGGACTCTATAAAGAAGAATGTGACATCAGTATTGGAGGAAAGCTCATTAAAAACCTGCGATATGCATACAACAAAACCTTGTTTGATGAAGGTGAAGATGACTTGAAGCACTTTCTGATGAAGATCAAAGACTACAGCCTACAGTATGGATTACATATGAAAATAAAGAAAACAAAAATCTTCACAAATGGACAAATAAGCAACATCATGATAAACAGGGAGAAAATTGAAACTGTCAAGGATTTCATTTCACTTGGATCCACAATCACCCATCATGGAATCAACCATCAAAAGACCTCTTGGAAGTGTTAAAAAGCAAAAATGTCACACTAAAGACTAAGATGTTCCCAAGTCAGGGTATATTCAATTGCCTCATATGTAAGTGAAACTGACCAATGAGTAAGGAGGACTGAAGAATTTATAATTTATGCAATTTAATTATATTGTTGGTGAAGAATATTGAAAGTACTATGGACTGGCAGAAAAAGGAACAAATTTGTCTTGGAAAATGCACAATCAGAATACTGCTTAGAAGCAAGAATGGGGAGACTTCGTTTCTTGTACATTGCATATGTTATCAAGAGGGACTAGGACTTCATGATTGCTAAAGTGGAGGGTCAGCAAAAAAGAGCAAGACTCTCAACAAGATGGATTGACATAGTTGCTGCAACAATAGGTTCAAACCTAGGAATGATTGTGAGGATGGCCCTGAACCAGACAGTGTTTCATTCTGTTGTAAGTACATAGCATCTCTATGAATTGGAGCTGACTTGACAGCAGTTAATAACAACACAGGAAATGGCTTTCTAGAAATAAAATAAATGTAAAACATCACAAAGAAAAGAGGTATATTTGAATCTATCAATTAAAATGTTCTGTTTGTTTAAATTCTTAAAAAGAAATTTAAAAAGTAAATTGCCACCTAAGTAAAATACATGAAAATATTACATGAAAAGTTTTAATAGCACTAATTGATAAAAACCCAGACAAATCTAAAAGCATTTGCAAAGATGAAGAAAAGAAAAAGTACAAATAACTATTACCTGAAATTAAAAATTTACTATCTTCAAACTAAA
>NW_006921703.1:8835233-8841532 GCF_000298275.1 Orycteropus afer afer | reverse complement strand
AGTATCACTACAGAAGTAGATTGCCCCATCTTCCTTCCGAGGAGTGGCTGGTGGGTTTGAACTGCCAAGTGCCTTAGGCACTACGCTACCAGAGTTCCCATACGTATATTATGTATACTCATTCTTTACAGCAGCTTTATAAGATTGCTGAAATGATTGTTCCCTTTTTCTATTGTTAGTATCTGACACACAAAGGGGTTCAGTTTTTACCCAATGTTAATGACCTAGAAGGGAGCTCCGGTAGCATAGTGCCTAAGGCACTTGACTGCTAACCAGAAGGCTGGTGGTTCAAACCCACCAGCCACTCCTCAGAAGGAAGGTTGGGAAATCTACTTCTGTAGTGATACCACCTCTGAAACCCAAGAAGGGGTCACTATGAGTTGGTCGGACTCCATGGCAAATAATAACAACAGCAACTTTTAAACTCTACCAAATATTTCAAATAAGTAAGCTGATTTTCCAGTATGATATTGGAAAATATAAGTACATGTTACAATATAAGTAAAATTACCTCCTAAGTAAGTATTAGGAGGGACAAATAATTTAAGTTCAAACAACAAATGAGCAGCAAAATTAGAATTTTCATCCATGAATCTGCTACTGAGTCTGTGTTCTATACAATACTCTCTGGGTAGCAAGAATAATATTGAGTTTTGTTCTGGTTTAATCAAATTTGTCTCAAATTTAAGTCCAGACAGAAATTTGAAGGTATTCCTAAACTATCTCATACTCTGAATCTATAATAAGTAAGAAAATAAATGAAACTCATACAAACAACGCATAATAATGCATACTATGAAGTATTGTCAAGTTGTTTAAAAATTACATAATCCATAAAAAAGAAAAAAAACCCTAAAAACTGAGCTAGTTGGAGTCAAGTGGGTTCCAATTCCTAGAAAGCCCATGTGTTTCACAGTAGAACTATGCTTCCTAAGGTTTTCATGACTGGGAGCTCTGGTGACTTAGTGCCTAACACAATGGACTGACTGCTAACCACCAGCCACCCCTGGTAAGGAAGATTGGGCAATGTACTTCCGTAGAGATACTGCCTCAGAAACCCATGGAGGGGTTGCTATGTGTCAGGATCAACTCGATGCAGTGGGTTTTTTTTTTTTTTTACCTTTTAGAAGCAAATCATCAGGCCTTTCCTCAGAGACACTTCTAGGTATGTTAAGAGCTATCAACATTTCAGTAAATAGCTCAGCCCTAATCCAACAACCATTTGCTCCACCCAGAAGCCCTTGGCAAAGTGAACCCTGAACAGAATATATTGTGCCATTGGTTATCAGTAGTACTTTTTTCTCTATATTACACTGTCTTATGTCTAAGCCAAAAATGCTTTTGTTTTTTTTTTTCCTCCGTTTTAAAATTTGGGTGACAAAGCACTGCTATTGTGGAGCTCTTTGTATTACACTTTCTCTCTCACACATGCAGTAATGTGGATATGATTGTTAGCCTAGTGTATGCAGTGCAAATCCATGTTTTCTCCAACTCTAGAACTCTTCACTGTATGGCTTCCAGTGCTGTCATTTGTATCTATCATTGTGAGTGTGTTACTAGAGTCCCTGGGACTCTGAGCAAGAGTCCTTGTCTTCTAAAGGCAAATAATTGAACAGGAGGGGCAAAATGTCACATGAACCAAAGTTTATTAAAGAGTAAGAAGAAGGAAGGTGCAAAAAGGGCAAGGAGGCCACATATTCTGACCTTCTAGAACCCCACAAGAGAAAGGCAGAATCACCATCAATAGCCCAAGGCCTATTCCGGCCAGGCCAGACATGCTGCCTCCCTCCAGCCCTTTCACCAACCGTTCCTCCCAAAGCACCCACCACCTCTCTCCTGGGTTCGATAATTCGGTGGTGTCGCCACACAGCTCACAGATTATGGGGTTTATTAGGGAAACACCACAGGCTATAATTCAAGTTCAGGAAAAATGCTCAGTCTCTCTCCCAGCCCACTGTCCCTCAGCCAACAGTCTCTCACAGTCTCTTTCCCAGCAGTGCTGGTCCCTCGGTGTCTCACTCAGCAATGCATGTCTCTTGTGTCTCTTTCCCAGCCATGTGTGTCTCAGGAGCCCCGGTCTCTTTCAGTAGCACGTCTTCCTCAACCAGCAGAGAGAGTTCTGCCTCTAGGAGGCCTCCTTTTGAGCCCGGCAGGATGGTCAAACTAGCCAATCACAGCATCAGAACTATAAGCACTTGAGAGAGAGTGGGCACCTCCCAAAACATAGTTTTGTGCCACTCCCTACAGAAATACTCCAGGTGGACAACTTCAGCAATCAGGAGCTCCTCAGTTGCTCATAGAAAATCCCAACTTGGAGTTTACAAAGACTTATGGGTAGAAAAACCACATTAAGTAATTTACTACACCACAGAAGGGACACCTGAGGGAGAGGTGGAGAGGGACTTTGAGTATGCTAGCCTCTGGTCTCTCACCAAACAAAGGATTTCCTACGGTTTATAAAGCGTTTTATGCAGGGGTGTGTGAGGGGGGACATCATCTTATTCATAAAATGGGAAGGGATTTCTGAGAAAAATATGGGGTTATGAAAATCTGGTGTGTGCACAGGAAATAGCCAAGATGGATTCTACCTCAAAGGCTGTTGGAGCAAAAATGGAACCCATCACAAAGGCTCTGAACCCTGGTTCCAGTCCCAGCAAGGGGTTCCTGTTCTTGTCAGCCTGTGGTGGACAGTCACTTTGTTTTTCAAATAGAATTTTACTGCATGTGCTCTGTACCTGGTGAGGTACTTGAAGGTCAATTCAGGAGGTTTATCAGCATTTTACAATGATCAAGCTTGTGAGACTTTTGAAATGTAAATTATTTTCCTAAGTGCCTGGTTTGTGAATCACCAATAATTCTCTTGTCACCAGCAGCCAGAATACTGAGCCAGAGGCAGCCTCACTTTCTCAAATGTTTACTTATTTCTTCTGTATCTGGCCTATATTTTTACTGGAATATTCAAAGAATAGAGCCCTCCATGCCTGGTATACTAGAGTCCTACAATTATTATTTGTTGACTATGATGATCTGTTTCCAAATGCCAACAAACTGGGGTCTTTCTTTCTTTCTTTTTCCTTTTTATTTTTCATGTTTTCTTAATTTTTTCTATGTGTGGAATTTCCTTTTGATTTATTGATTTTGGGTTTCTAGATGATGGCAGTAAATTTTCAAATGAAAAAGCTGACTTTTTTTAAAAATTTGATTGTAATTTGGGTGAAAGTTTACAGAGAAAATTCATATTCTATACAGCAGTTCACATATATTTTGTTTTGTGACATTGACTGTAATCTCCCACAATGCAACACCTCTTTTCCCACTTCCTCCCCATAGCCACCTCCTCCCTGGGTTCTTCCCTCCTGTGCACTCCTTCCCCCTGAGCTGTCTCCCTGTGCATAGACTTTTTATTCTCCCATGTTTGATATCTTCAAGGAGTGTATTTACCTAATGTAAATGTTCACCTCATATGACTGTTTTTTACTTGGCTGGAAGCCACAGGAGTGGGTTCAATTTCAGACCTGAAGGGCAGCTAGGGGCCATAGTCTCAGTGGTTCCATCAGGCTCTATTAGACCTTTTTTTTTTTTGTTTTTTTTTAATGATTTTGAGTTTTGTTACACATTGTTCTCCCACTCTATCCAAGATCTCCTACATAGATCCCCCTCTTAGTGGTTGACAGTGGTAGATGGGCACCATCTAGTTCTTCTGGTCTTATAGTCATATAGGATGAAGATTGCATGGTGTACCAATCCCTTGGACTAATTGTTTCCATGTGTCTTTAGTTTTCTTTATTTTGCTTTTCTCTGGATGAGGAGAGATCCACAGTTGCATCTAGGTGGCTTCTTGCAAGCTTCTAAGATCCTAGTCGCTACTCTCCAAAGCAGAATGTGGAACAATATTTTTGTGTAGTATGTTATGCCAATTGAGCTTGATGTACCCTGCAGCCATGGTCCTGAGCCCACAGTTCCAACTATTTGCTCCCTCTGGATAGCTGGTTGTGGCCAAGAAGTGACTACAAACTTGTACTTTGCCAGCTCTGCTATATACTTAGAAAGTCTTACAGAACATACAAATACACTTGTAGAAACATTGTCTGCCAACCCTATTCATGGTCTTGGGCACACTCCTCCCTTCATAGACAAACCTAATTGATCAGCCTGTCCATCCACATATTCACCCTAGATCAATGTTTGCCATCACTGACAGCACAGTACTGCATGTGTAAAAGAGTTACTCTTTGTTGTCTGTACCACCTCTGCATTTCTCTGTCTTCCTTTTCCTCAATGCCACCATGTTGATCACTCACATTTGGTAGCTTGCCATTCTCTTCACCCAAATCAATACTTGTCTCTACCTATCTAACAGTATTCCCTCCCCTCCCCTCCCACCCCTGATAACCAACAAAGAACATTTCCTTCCATATATAAACCTTTCCTTGACTTTTTACAATAACAGATTAATACAATATTTCTCCTTCTGTGACTGACTTATTTCACTCAGCATAATGCCCTCCAAGTCCATCCATGTTATGTGGTGTTTTGCAGATTCTATGTTATTCTTTACAGTAGCATAGAATTTCATTGTGTGTGTGTGTACCATAGCTTGGTCATCCATTCTGTTGATGGGTACCTTGGTTGAATCCATTTTTATTTTGCTATTGTAAGTAGTGCTGTGATGAACATGGTGTGCACATATCTGTTCTTGTCCTGGCTCTCAATTCTTTGGGATATATACCTAGTAATAGGTTTGCTGGGTCAAATGGTATTTCTAATTGCAACTTTTTAAGGAATCACCATACTGAAAAGTTGCCTTCTTAAAGAATACACTTTTCAGAAATGAATAAAAAGTCTCCAGTTGAGGATTCTCTAAGTTTTACAAATGAAATAATCTGAAATCTACCTATGGAAATGTTTTTCACCTTTGACCTATGAACATTAGAAGCAATTTGAGGAATTGAAAATAATTCCCCAAATCCAGATTTGTAGTACTCTTGAATTGTCGTTCTTTCCCTGTTACTACAGATTGCTGTAGAATAGCTTTCTCTTATTTTTCATATCCAAAAAGTGATTATGTAATTAATAGTTGATAATGCTATATTACTTGGAAGGAAGATGGGGCAATCTGCTTCCATAGTGATACTGCCTCGGAAACCCAAGGCGGGGTCGTTGTGAGTCAGGTCCGAATAGACGGCACATACCAACAACAACAACAATGCTACATTACAGGGGAGACTAGAAACTGGGGCAATTTAAATAAACCAAACACTAATAAAGACTAGATCATTTGTGATGAGGTGGCAGCATTCACCTTTGATTTGGTACAACATACAAATAGTCATTTAAGTCAGTGATTTTAACAACGTTGCTGTTGTTATGTGCTGTCAAATTGGACCCGACTCATAGTGACTCCTCCTTGGGTTCCAAGGCAGTATCACTATGGAAGTAGATTGCCCCATCTTCCTACTGAGAAGTGGCTGGTGGGTTTGAGCCGCTAGCCTTCTGGTTAGCAGTCAAGTGTCTTAGGTAATACACTACCAGAGCTCCCTATTTATTGAGTATTTACTGTGTTTTAAGTACCTGGAAGACAATATCTCATTTAATTGATCAGTAGAGGACAATAGTACATTTCATATTAACTGGATTTGCTGTTTTTTTTTTTTCTTATAATGAATTTAGAATGTAAATTTACAATTTTAAACAGCGGGAAATCCATCAGAAACCCACATATGAATGAGAAAACTTCAAAAACCAAACTCATTTTCATTGATTGAGTCGATTTCAACTCATAGTGATCTCCATTCAGTTTCCAAGGCAGATTGTCCCATATTCCTTCCCATATGTATGAGAAGGTGGTAAAAAGTCAGGTTGCCATCTTAGAAATATGTGCAGCCAATCTCAGCTTCTCATCAGTTACAATTTAAGTCACCGAGACTATAAAGTATCATCCATGCCTTAGGACAGAATGTGAAATAAAAGGATCAAAGTACTTTCTATGTCTATTCTTATGTGCATTAGTTTTCTACTGTTGCTATAACAAATTACCACAAATTTAGTGGTTGAAATCATCAAATTTATTGACTTACAGTTCTGGAGTTCACAAGTGTGATATGAATGTTGCTGGGCTACTATCAAGGGATAAACAGAGTTGCATGCCTTCTGGAAGGTTTAAGAGACAATCTGTTCCCTTGCCTTTTCCAGCTTCTAGAGGCTGCCTAGGGAGCTCTGGTAGCATAGTAGCTAAGGCACTTGACTGCTACCCAGAAGGCTGGTGGTTCAAACCCACCAGCCACTCCTCGGAAGGAAGA
>NW_006921703.1:8832838-8834603 GCF_000298275.1 Orycteropus afer afer | reverse complement strand
TAAAAAAAAAAAAAATTATATATTTTTTTTAATTCCATAAAGTCTATCTATATTAGCAATGTAGCCATCCATAATATTATGTATTTAATAGCTAAAATATGTGTTATTTTATAAAATTAGTTATTTTTTACATTCCCCAAAAAGTGTCTCAGAAGGAAAGAATATTCTTAAAGAATTCTTAGTTGGCACAGAAATAAAATTACTACACAGAAGATCTATTTAATATACATATATTTTTAATAGTCTCCTCACCTTTCTCTGTTTCTTTTTCTCTCTTTATCCTCACCTCTCTCTTTCACTCACAAATGCACACACACAGCTAAACATTCTTTGAATATTACTAACAGCAAATGCAGAATGATAAAAGAAAATATTTAATTCAGAAAATATATTTTTGCTTGGTCTTAAATAGAAAGCACTCATACAAGGAGGAAATATTTAAAATGTCCAGAGGATTGCTGGAGGGATGTGAGACATCCTTCATAGGAGAAATAATCTCATGGTTAAACTAAATTTATGGGAGGAATTTGATGAGTTGGCTCACTCTTCTTTTGCCTCTGGGGCATGATGGAATGTGTTAGGCCTTGGCAGATGAGTCAGAAGGCAGGAATTCAATGAAACTTGCTTCTGATGGGGGTAAATATCCTTCTTTAATGGGAGTTTTGGAAGTGTTCCCTGAGCTATATAACCTTGGTGGAAGCTGGATCATTAACCACTCAAGATAAACACAGTCCATGGGAGGTAGCATTCTCTCCATGTGTGGGCTGTAAATGGGACCTGTTGTTTACAACAGCTGCAGTTGAAGGAGGACAAAGTTAAGTAGTGATGACTCAACTATGCAACCTCCATCTCTAAAGTACAAAAGCAAATAAAATGACATCAAACTCCAACTTTGAGAATTACTCAAAATTATACATTTATAGAAATAAAAAAATTGCAGGCAAGTTTTTAGAGTCATTGGCAGATAGAAGGGCTGGGTTATAGTTCTCAATCTACTGTTTAGTAGCAGGATGACCTTGCACAAAATTATTTCACTTCACTGTATGTACTTTGAGAGTTCTGTGGAGTAGTGCCTAAGGCATTTGACTGCTAACCAGAAGGCTGGTGGTTCAAACCCACCAGCCACTTCTCAGAAGGAAGACTGGGCATTCTACTTCTGTAGAGATATTGCCTCGGAAACCCAAGGAGGGGTCGCTATCAGTCAGAAATGACTTGATGGCAGTGAGAAAGAGAGAGAGAGAGAGAGAGAGAGAGAGAATGTACTTCAGTTTTTTTTTTTTTTTTTAACATGGAAATAAAATCATATACTTAGCCTATATTTTAGTGTTTCCACAAGCATTACAATAAACTTGAAAAAAAAAAAAATGAGAAAGCATTTCAAGTAGTAAAATTCCACAACAGCTTTATTAAATATTCATACATAAAAAAGCATTTAGTATAGAGCCTAGCAGTGACAGAATTTTTTTCATAATTAATAAATATTAATTGTTTATGCCAAGAAATTTGGAAGACAGCTCCCTGACCAACTGACTGGAAAAGGTCCATATTTGTACCCATTCCAAAGAAAAGTGATCCCATAGAATGTGGAAATTATCTAACAATATAATTAATATCATATGCAAGTAAAATCTTCCTGAAGATAATTCAAAAACAGTTGGAGCAGTATGTTGTTGTTGTTGTTGTTAAGTGCCGTCGAGTCGTTTCCGACTCATAGCGACCCCATGCACAGCAGAACGAAACACTGCCCGATCCCGCACCAGCCCCA
>NW_006921703.1:8828497-8829646 GCF_000298275.1 Orycteropus afer afer | reverse complement strand
TTCCTCCTGCTCTTCCGGCCTGCTACTCTGTGCTACGCCCGTGCTTATCTTGCTCCCGAAGACCTGGTCCCTCTCGGTAGGGTAACAAGGGAACGTGTTCAGTGCAGATCAGTGAGTAAGCACAAGCCCGCCTTGTTTCAGGACCATGGTATTGGAGGTCTCACCAGACTCCATCTGACCAGTAATTCTGCTCATTATAGAGTTTTTGGATTTTTTTCCATGTTTTTCCTCCCACTCTACCCAGAATCTCAAGATTTGATCCTTTCCTGAGTGGTTGGCATTGGTAGCCAGGCACCATCTAGTTCTTCTGGTCTTGAGGGCCATCATACCCTAGGGATGATTGCTTCCAAATGCCCTTGTATTTTTGCACTCTTCTTTGCTTTTGACCATAGGAGACCATTAGCTGCATCTTAGATGGCTGCTTGAAAGCTTTTAAGACCCCAGTCACTACTCAGCAATGTAGGATGGAGAACAAGGCTTTTATGCATTTTGTTGTGCCAATTGAGTCTGATGTCCCCCAGTACCATGCTCCTGAGACAGTAGATCCATTGGATCTGTCTCCCACAATGTCTGGTTGTCTGTGAGGGATTACTCTATGTCTGTCTTCTGTTGTTTCTATAAGGATTGCAGGTATTTTGTATCACTGGTGTCTGTGCAAGATTAGCCTCCACTGAAGGGAGGTCACTGAATTTTACACATAAGAGATAGATGACAGATGCTAATACCAGCCAATGGGTCCACAATACTGCATTACCATTAACACCAAACACCAGGCTACAGGTAAACACATAAATATCTGAGAGGATCAGGTGGAGGTCAGTGAACAGAAGTATACTCTAGACCAAGAATAGATTCAGAGACTCCACTTTTATAGGATCTTTTCTTCTGTTGAAAATAAGACTTGTAAGTAGGAGTTGATTCAACAGCACCTAACAATGCTTGGTTACTGACCTAAAAGTTGGTGGTTAGAATCCATTCAGCAATGCTGTGGAAGAAATGCGTAGCAATTTGCTTCTGTAAAGATAACAATCAAAAACCCATTGAAGCATTGAAGCAGTTCCACTCTTTAATACATGAGATCACCATGAACAGGATTTGATACATCAGCCTATTTTTGGGGGGGATATATATGTGTGTATGTATATATAT
>NW_006921703.1:8822713-8827352 GCF_000298275.1 Orycteropus afer afer | reverse complement strand
TTCTCTCCCATTCCATAATTTTGTTTTAGTTTCTTTAATTGTGTCCTTAGAAAATACATTGATTTTCTAAGGACACAATTAAAGAAGCTGAAACGAATGTTACAAGAAGGGAGATCACACACACACACACATGTAATTTTTATTTTGATAAAATTCAATTTATATTTTTAAATCTTTTGTTTGTTTCATGCCACTGGTATTTTATGTAAGAAATTTTTGGCTACCTATTTCATATTTACAAACATTTTTACCTTATATTTTTCTTTTAAATATTTTATAGTTTTAGTTTTTCCATTTAGGTCAATGATTCATTTCAAAATGATTTTTCTGTACCATATGAGTAATAATTGAGGTTTATATTTCAATACAGATATCCAGTCACTAAAGTCCCAGCTCTTGAAATGACTTATCTTCCTCTTTAAAATGCATGGAATCACTTGTGAAAATTCAATCAGCCATATATGTGTGTTTTTATATTTGGATTCTCTGTTCTGTTGTACTGATATTCATGTCTATCCTATTGTCCGATTTATAAAATTTTGATTATTATAGCTTTACAGTAAAACTTAAAAGGACTCAATTTCCATCTTTATTTTAATTTTTCAGCATTATTTGGCCTCAGAATGAAACACTCGGAGAAGACCTGGATTTTTTTTTCTTGCATCCCAAAGCATAACTGCGTTAGTTAACATGAAGAGTTGTGAATAAGTAGCAAATGCTTATTGCTGTATCCCATTGAGATTTTTGTAGTTGCTTCTGACCAGAAGAGCTAACACATATGATTTGTTTTCTTGATTTGGAGGTTTAGGGTCATGATTTCAAGGGACAACCCAATCAATGAGCTTAATATTGCTTCTTAGTAATGCTATTCTACCTCCTAGTTTGTTGCATAGTGACTAGGGTTTTAAAAGTTAGAAAGTGGCCATCCAAGGCACAATAATTTTTCTGCATTCACCTGGAGCAATAGAGGAAGAAGAGTCAGGAATTGGAGACAGAAATCAAATATGTATCTGGTTGCCTCTATCAACAATGTCCTCCTTTGCCGTGAGACTAGAATAACTGGATAGTCTTGGTTACCATTACTGAATATATTGATAAAAAATTCTACAGAAGAATTCTGATCCAAAGGTGAAAAATACAACAGAACTTTAAATTATCAATGGAATTCAAACTTTCTGGAGTCCTTGAGGCTGAAGGAGACCCAGGAACTATTGCTCAGAGATAAACAAGTTTTAAACAGAGACCATCCATGATGTCTTATTTGAACTACCAAAACAGCTTATTTTTTGTCAGTAAAGTGCATATTCCGTAAGTACTGTGGTCTTTTACAGGATTATCTGTATGAGATCAAACTAACAATGGCAACTCAAAATGTTGGAAGGGAAGTTTAGGAGGTAGTGATGATGATGGACTAATGTGGAAAAAGATAATGAGACTGGTTGCCCAAGTTGAAGTGCATAATGAATGTCACTGAATTGTGTATGTAGAAATTGTTGAAATGGTGTGTTTTTGGCTTTGCATACTTCCACCAAAATAAGAAAAAAA
The DNA here is from genome assembly GCF_000298275.1 of Orycteropus afer afer. NCBI lineage: Eukaryota > Metazoa > Chordata > Mammalia > Tubulidentata > Orycteropodidae > Orycteropus > Orycteropus afer. The sequence goes on along the minus strand of NW_006921703.1, from coordinate 8,825,807 downwards.
AAAAAAGGCTATTAATATAATTTTTATTTATCTGCTCATGGTTATGGATGAGTAACTCCCATTGGAACAATCATCTCCAGATAACAATTTAATTTCTGGACAAAATATAAAAAGAACAACCACTTGAAGTACTAGAGGACAGCCAAAAGCAATAAGACACTGGAGAGAACTAGTCTGAACTTCAAAAAATGGAATGGCACATGGTGAATTTTCTTAGATTTTTTAGGACTATTAGCCTAGACTAGGTGTTGGTCAAGGCCATGTATAGCTAATATAACCTAGAAAAAGAGAAGGAAGGAAGAAGTGAAAGGAAAGTGAGGTACTCCATAAAGAGAGAGTACTAATTTCTGTGCATAAACTCTCCCAAACTGTGGTGAACTATGAGTATATAGAATATCACATAAGGGGCTCATCTAAAATTAAAACAACTTAACTAATATTTTATATTGTGGTTTGAGAACAGTGAAGTCAATGCTTATCAATGCAAAATTCAATACTCTTCAGAAGAATATAGAAGTATCCACAATCTCTAAAACATATCATTCTTAAAGTCCTAGATTGAATTCAAAATAATTGAACATGAAGAAAAAGAAAATTCTGATGCCAACTCAATGGCACATAACAACAACAACAACAACAATATTAAGAGAAAAGATAATAGAGAGTTGGAACTAGCAGACAGGAATATGAAATCAATACTGTTAGATTAAAGAAAACTAGTTAGCAGTCAAATGCCTTAGGCACTATGCCACCAGAGCTCCCAAGACATTCATCTTATCATTGACAGCATTGTATTTCAGGATAGATCTTGAAACCTTTTTTGTGACCATGAATGCCACATGATTCCTCTTCAATTAGTCATTCCCAACATAGTAGATCATGTTTGTCTCCTTTAAAATGGCCAAAATTGGTCCATTTCAACTCACTAATGCTTAGGATATCAATCTTTATGAGTTCCATTGCATTTTTGACAATGGCCAATTTTCCTAGATTCATACTTCATACCTTCCATGTTCTGATTATTAATGGATGTTTACAGCTGTTTCTTCCCATTTTGAGTCATGCCACATCAGCAAACGGAGATCCTGAAAACTTTACAACATCCACATCATTAAGGTCAACTCTAGTATGAGGAGGCAGCTCTTCCCCTGTTGTATTCTGAGTGCCTTCTGACCTGAGGAACTCATCTTCTGGCACTATGTCAGGTAACGTTTCAGGGCTATTCATAAATTTCTCCAGTAATATATCAGACAGTGTTTTACTGCTATTCATAAGGTTCTCACTAGCTAATTCTTTAAGAGGTGGATGGCCCCTTCCTTCTTCTGAGTCTGTCTTAGTCTGGAAGCTCTGCTGAAACCTGTCTACCATGGGTGATTATGCTGGTATTAAAAATACTGGTGGCATAGCCTCCAGCCTCACAGCAACATGCAAGCTACCATAGTTGGACAGACAGACAAGTGGTGGACCTCTTTAAAGTGCTGAAGAGCAAAGATGTGTCTTTGAAGACTAAGGTGCACCTAACCCATACATGGTGTTTTCAATCACCTCATATGCTTGTGAAAGCTGGACAATGAATAAGGAAGACTGAAGAAGGGTTGATGCTTTTGAGTGTGGTATTGGAGAAGAACACTGAATGTACCATGGAATGCCAGAAGAACTAACAAATTTGTACTGGAAGAAGTGCAGCCACAACACTCCTTGGAAGCAAGAATAGGCAGACTTTGTTTCACTTACTTTGGTCGAATTGTCAGAAGGGACCATTTTTCCTGGAGAAGGATATCATACTTGGTAAAGTGGAGGGTCACTGAAAAAGGAAGGCCCTCAACAGGATGGATTGACATAGTGGCTGGAAAGATAAGCTCAGGTATAGCAAGGATTGTGAGGCTGGCACAGGACTGGACAGTGTTTTGTCCTGTTGTATATAGGGTCACTATGAATTGGAGCAGACTAAGTGGCACTTAAAAACAACAACAACAAGACATTCATCACCAACACACCTACACTAAAGAAATGCTAAAGAAAATGGTTTAGCCTGAAGGGTAATTATAAATGATGGAAACTTGGAACTTTACAAAGGAATGAAGAAATTGGAAATTATTATTTATCAATAAAACAATGAATAGGTGAAATAGAAAGAGTCTAGTAAAGGTTTTAAACTTGGATGGAATGATAAATGATATTCTCTGAAATGAGAAAATATGAAAACATGGAATATATGTTAAAGATAAAACCAGAATTACAGACTCCTAATTGAAAATAAGAATTTAGTCATCAAGACAGGTTCTTGTGTTTGCTTCTCAGAACCTTTTCTCTTTGTTGATGAATTCATTTTGGAAGATAATTTATAATCAGAATCAGTAAGGAAAAATAAGGTGAATTACTTAGATGAAATCCTGATTGTAACATTCTTTTTAATCATAAAGTTTTACATGGAAGAAAGAATATAATAATAATAATAATAATAATAATGGAGCTAACTGTTGCTGAGTATTTCTTTTCTAAGTGTTTAACTTAATTCACATAAGAGCTCTATTTGAGAGTTACTATCATTATCCTTATTTTACAGATAAGGAAACTCAAACACATTTTATTAATAATCTTTTTTAAAATTATATCAGATACTTTCCCTTTAGTCATGGTTGAGATAGCTCATAATACATGCCATTCTGATCTTTCTTTATTTTAAAACGAATCTGTCACCTTTTGAACATATGGTTAATACTTCCAAATAAGAAAAGAATGCAAATAAGAAAAAAGTATATATGTTATGCATATATTCATGCAGAGCAGTTCCTCATACATATAAACAGAAATTTTAAATTTCATGGTTGAATTATTTATTTTGTGATGCAGTTTTTCTTAATACTCCTCTCCTCCTATAACTTAACCAAAATTCTTGTGTGAAGACTGTTCGGAGGATATCAAGGAAGCAAAGTGTTCTCTAACTTAGCATGGAAAGAGAACATGAGTGGGATTAGTAATTCTATTCCAACAGGAAATTAGAGGAAAAGAAAAACATGAGAAGTAAAGTTCTGGAAACTCACAGTACTCTTTTGGTAAAACTATTTCTTAATCAATGAATGGACTTGATTGA
>NW_006921703.1:8807459-8822613 GCF_000298275.1 Orycteropus afer afer | reverse complement strand
GCCCACCCCTGGTGACCAACAAAGAAAGTTTCCTTCCATATATAAATCTTTCCCTGTCTTTTTATAGTAATGAACTAATACATATTTGTTCTTGTAGGATTGACTTATTTCACTCAGCATAATATCCTCCGAGTTCATACACTTTATGTGGTGTTTTCAGATTCTATGTTATTCTTTATTGTTGTATAGTATTCCACTGTATATATGTACCATAGTTTTGTTATCCATTCTTCTGTTGAGGGGCATCTAGGTTGTTTCCATCTTTTTGCTATTGTGAATAGTGCTGCGATGAACATCTACCAAAAACCAAACCGAACTCACTACTGTTAAGTTGGATCTGACTAATAGCGACCCCTCCTTGGGTTTCTGAGGCAATATCACCATACAAATAGACCGCCCAAACTTCCTTCCAAGTAGTGGCCAGTGGGTTTGAACCTCCAGCCTTCTGGTTAGCAGTCAAATGCCTTAGGCACTAAGGCATTCTGTGATGAACATATGTGAGCATATATCTGTTCTTATCTTGGCTCTCACTTCCTTAGAATATACACCTAATAATGGGATTGCTAGATCAAATAATATTTCTAATTGCAACCTTTTAAGGAATTACCATACTGCTTTCTGCAGTGGATGTATCATTTGACAGCCACACCAGCAATGTATGAGGGTCCCAATCTCCACATCCTCACCAGCATTGTTATTTTTTGTCTCATTGAACTTTGCTATCAGTGCTGGGGCAAGATGGTATCTCATTGTTGTTTTGATTTACATTTCTCTAATGGGTAATACTGGTCCAATAAAAGAATTACAAACTGGTCCAATAAACAACTTCACGATAAATGGACAAAAGATTGAAGTTGTCAAGGACCACTTGTTCTACAATCAACACCAATAGAAGCAGAAGTCAAAACATCAGATGGCATATTGCATTGGGCAAATCTGCTGCAAAAGACCTCTTTAAAGTGATGAAGAGCAAAGATGTCTCCTTGAAGACTAAAATGTGCCTAACCCAAGCCATGGTATTTTCAATCATCTCTTATGCATGTGCGAGCTGGACAATGAAGATGGAAGAAGAATTGGTGCTTTTGAGTTGTGGTGCTAGAGAAGAATGCTAAGAGTACCATGGTCTGCTAAAATGACTAACAAATCTGTCCTGGAACAAGTGCAGCTGCAAGGCTCCTTGGAAGCAAGAATGGCTAGACTTCATCTTACCTACTTTGCCCATGTTGTCAGACTGGACCATTCCCAGGAGAAGGATATCATGCTTGACAAAGTGGAGGGTCATCAAAGAAGAAAAAGGCCCTCAACAAGATGAATAGACACAGTGGGCTCAGGTATGGCAAGGATTAGGAAGCTGGCACAGGATCGGGCAGTGCGCCATTCTACTGTGTATTGTATGACTACAAGTTGGAGACAATTCAAAGGCACCTAACAATAATGAAGTGCTAATACGGGATCTCTGGTGGTGTAGTGCCTAAGGCATTTGACTGCTATCCAGAAGGCTGGCAGTTCAAACTCACCAGCCACTGCTAGGAAAGAAGATTGGGCAATCGACTTCCATAGAGATACTGCCTTGGAAATCCAAGGAGGGGTCACTATGAGACGAATTGACTTGACAGCAGTGAGTTTTTTTTTTTTTTTTGGTTAGTGGGTAATAATTGTGAACATTTTTCATGTCTTTTTTGGGCACCTGCATATCCTCTTTGGTGAAATGTCTATTAATGTATTCTGCTCATTTTTAAATTGGATTGTTTGTCTTTTTTGTTGTTGAAGTATTGGAGGTTTCTATAAATTTTAGAGATAAGAACCTTGTCAGATAAGTCATCGATGAATATTTTTCCCAATCTGTAGGCTCTCTTTTGACTCTTTTGGAGAAGTCTGATGAAGCACATGAAACTTTAATTTTTACAAGTTCCCATTCATCTAGTTTAGCTTCAGCTGTTTGTGCATTTTGGTTATGCTTGACAATCTATTTATGCTATAATTTAGGGCCCCTAAATTTGCCCTATTTTTTCCTTGAGAAATTTTATGGTTTTAGGTTTCATATTTAAGTCTCAGATCCATCTGGAGTTATTTTTTATGTATTGTGTGAGGTACAGATCTTGTTTCATTTCTCTGCAAATGGATATCCTATTTTGCCATTTGTTAAAGAGATCATCTCTTCCCTGTTTAATGGATTTCAGCCCTTTGTCAAAAATCAGCTGACCATAGGTTGATGGATCTATTTCTGGGTTTTTAGTTCTGTTTCACTGGTCTATGTGTCTGTCATTGTATGAATATCAGGCTGCTTTTACTACTGTGACTGTAAAATAGGTTTTAAAAAATTCCTGGAATCAAACAAGAATGAAAGCACAATGTACCAGAATCTATAGGACACAGCAAAAGCAGTGATCAGAGGCCAAGTGATAGCACTAAATGCACATATCAAAAAAGAAGAAAGAACACCTTAACTCAACATCTCCAACAATTAGAAAAAGAGCAGCAAAACAAGTCTACAGCCACCAGAAGAAAAGACATAATAAAAGATTTGAGCAGAAATAAATGAAACAGAAAATAGAAAGATGATAGAAACATCAACAAGACTATAAGTTGTTTTTTTCGAAAAGATTAATAAAATTGACAAACCATTGCCAATTTAATGATGAAAAAGACGGGGAGAATACAAATACCACAAATAAGAAATGAATTGTGTGATTTCACAACAGAACCAACAGAAATTAAAAGGATAATATCAGGATACTATGAAGAACTATAGTCCAACAAATTTGAAAATCTAGAAGAAAAGGACAGATTTCTAGAAACACATTGCTTACCTAAACTAACACAGACTGAGGTGGAAGAGTTGAACAGACCCATAACAAAAGAACATATTGAATAGGTCATAAAAAAAAATTACCAACAAACAAAGACCCGGCCCAGATGGTTTCCTGGAGAATTTACTGAATGTTCAGAGAAGAACTTGTGGTGGTTAAGTTTGTGTGTCAACTTGTGTAGGCCTGGATGAGTGGCTGGGCAGCTTCATGTAGTATTCCCCATGATGAGACTGGCAATCAGCTCCAAGGTGGAGTCTGCTGTGAGCAGCTGAGCAGCTGCCTTTGGGTGTGTGGTCTGCTTCCAGTATATAAGAAACAGTTTTGGGAATGGTTGCTAGCTTATGGCACACTTAGACCCTGCATGTAGCCAAGTCATTGTTCAGCAGCTTGCCATGTTCTACCGACCTTGGGAATTCCAATGGCCTTGAATGAATGGCCTGCTCTGTGGTTTGGTAACACTGGGACTGTGCCTTTTTACTTGTCAACCTTGGGCTTGTCAGCCTCAGCAGCCAGCAGCTGAGTAAAGAAAAGCCTCCAGTTTCAGTGGGCTGGGAGCAGGAGGCAGAGCTGAAGCCAAGGTCGAGGGGCTTTCACAGAGCCCGTAGAGCCTGGAACTTTGAATTCAGACTTCTAGCCTCCTAAACTATAAGTGAATAAACTCCTGTTTGTTAAGGCCATCCCATTTGTGGTATATTCTTGTCAGAGTGGCATGAGGTTACCAGAACATCAATCCTACTCAAACTGTTCCAGAACACAGAAAAGGATGGAATCCTCCCAAATTCACTTCATGAAGCAAGCATAACCTTGATACTAAAACCAGGAAAAGACATTACTAAAAAAGGAAAACTACAGACAAAATCCCTCATGAATATAGATGCAAAAATCTTCAACAAAATCCTAGCCAACAGACTCCAACAGCATATCCAAAAAATAATTCATTATGACCAAGTGAGGTTTATATCAGATATGCAAAGATGGTTCAACATTAGGAAAACAATACATCATCCATCACATAATAAAACAAAGGAAAAGAACTATATGATCATATCAATTGATGCAGAAAAGGCATTTGATAACATCCAACACTCATTCCTGAAAGAAACTCTCAGTAAAACAGGAACAGAAAGGGAATTCCTCAACATAATAAAGTGAATATATGCAAAACCAACAGCTGATATCTGGTTTTTAACAACAAATATTGAATGACAGTGGGCATACTCCTTCCTTTTTTTCAATTGTTTTCACATATAGAGATATCTTCTCAACTCTTTTTAACTCTAAAAAAAAAAAACTACCTCAAATACCAAGGTGGTATTACCACTGAAGTAGATTGCCCAATCTTCCTTCCGAGGAGTGGCTGGTGGGTTTGAACAGCCAGCCTTCTGGTTAGCAGTCAAGTGCCTTAGGCACTATGCCACCAGAGCTTCCTTCTGTATATTTTTGCATATTTCATAGGTGAAGGACAGAGCTTATTTAAATTTATAATTAATCTATTATTTGTGAGGCAAACTTTTATGTTTAATATGTTTGTCAGCTATTTGTGGAAAAAATAGCACGTAAGTCAGGCTTACTGCAAATGGTTAATGTACTGAGCTGCTAACTAAAAAGTTGGAAGTTTGTGCCCACCCAGAGGCATTAAAAAAAAAAAAAAGGCATGGTGAGTTACTTCCAAGATATCAACCATTGAAAACCCTATGGTATACAGTTCTATTCTGACACACATGGGGTTATCATGAATCAGAATCAATTGGATGGCAACTGGTAAGATAAGTAATATACTCACTGCCATCAAGTTGTTTCCGACTCATAGCAACCCCTTCTTGGGTTTCTGAGGTAGTGTCTCTATGGAAGTAGATCGCCCAGTCTTCCATCCTAGGAGTGGCTGGTGAGTTTGAACTGTCAGCCTTGTGGTTAGCAGTCAAATGCCTCAGGCACTACAAACATAATATTTTTAAATTGGAAGATGATCAGCTAGGTAATTTTTCAAATCTAAGAAAGTTTTTACCCTTTTGATGCAGTTAGGAACAAAAACATACATATCTAGTATGACATTAGAGAAGGATTCTTAGTTTAGACCAGTAGTTGTGAAAACTGGTCATATATTATTACCATCTGAAGACCATTTAAAATACTGACATCAGGATCTTATCTTCAGAAGCTCTAGCATGGGACATGATCAGCAGTGTTAAAAGCTCCTCAAATAATTTTCACGTGCAATGAAGGTTGAGAACTTCTAATCCAGACTATATCTATAGCCATGTTATGCAAGTAATAATTTTTAATTATTATAATTTATGAACATCATATAGAGCAACAGTCTTAATTTTTTTAGCATACTGACTAATGTATCACTTTTATTATTATTAACTACATTTAATTACTTGTTTTGTCAACATTTCAAATTCTACTTATTCTACTGATTTCTGATTTTCATATGGTAGAATAATCTGTAGAAATGCAAATATTTAACTGCATTTTGTTGTTGAGCTCTTATTGAGAGTGGAGTTCTTTTCTCTTTTTTTTTAAATTGTGATTTGGATGAAAGTTTACAGAGCAAATTCACTTTCCATACAGCAGTTCACATATACTTTGTCTCATGACATTGACCACAATTTACCACAAAGCAACAGCTCCCCTCCCACTTCCTCCTGATAGTTACCTCTTCCTTGTGTCCATCTCTCCATGCACTCCTACCCCCTGAGCTGTCTGAGAGTGATGTTCTTAAGACAACCTAGAGTAATAAGTCAGAAACTGAGCTGGACATGTTCTAGTAGTTCTCAATGTTGAGAGCTCAGGGAAAGGGGTTGCTGGGGACTTTTAGCTCCCTCTGAATCAGTACTTAACATATGTCTTCATTTTATTTGTAGTGAACACTTAAAAAACATTTCTTATCCTTTTTAAGTGAAGCATATTAACACATTCTATATCCAACTACAAATGATGTTTTTCAAAAATTTCAGGACTTTAGATGACACCTACCTCTTAGCGTTGTGAATAATTCACAAGTGACTGCCTAAAATAATTTCATCACTTCAAGATCTGTCTATTAGACTATATTAAAAGTGGAACACTATAATTTTCAATCTGTTGGTATAACTTCTCAAGGGAAAATAAAATATTGTAGTAAAAATGACTATTATTTCTATTTCTTAATCCTTTATATGCCTTCAGCCTTGTCAACTGGATGCTAATTAGGTCTTCGTGCAGGTTTCTGATCCCTGGAGATAGATTGGTTTATTTTTCTCTGGCCTGGATGTATCACCAAGCAAGCATGAAGGATGATTCTGTCCTCCTTCTCTCAGACCTACTTTCCTTTCACATCTTTAAAAAAATAACAGTTTTGCTTTTGTCATTTATAATCCACTGGTACCTGTGGTAGTTTTTGCACCTTGGGAGGTTTCTGTTATTAAATGATGTGACTCTCCTTGGTTTTAACTGTATCCTGTTAGCATTACAAATTATTCCTTTAAAAAGAAGAAAACAATTTCTCCTGTTTTGTGGTTTTCTAAGTGTTCCTGGTATGAGTTCGCAATACCGAAAAACAAAACAAAAAATATTAACGTGATACTTTGAGGGTCTATTTGACAAGCTGATACTGTACAGCAATGTAGAGTCTCACACAAGTATAAATTGTGTTTTTAGAGGCTGCAATATGTGAATGTAATGGTGACGTAATGTTGACTTTATGTCTTGGGCAAAGAAATTACTTGATTTTTCAAGGGTCATTAAAGAGCTATTTATATAGCTTTATGTAATTGTATTAAGCATAATAATATCTAGGGCAGTGAGTAATGCTAACATAGTTCAATATTTATATTCAACATTCTCTGAGTTCTCAGGAAGAAAGCCTCTAAATTTGCAACATAAAAGGAGTGACTTGGGAAAGTTTCTCCAAACTAGTAAGTGACAGTTGCCTTGGAATCAGTTCTGACTCATGGCAACTCCATGTGTTGCAAAGTAGAACTATGCTCCTGACTTTTGATCTTTCAGAAGTAAATCACCAGGCCTATATTCTGAGGTCCCTCTGGGTGTTTTTTTTTTTTTGGTTAGTAGTCAAGTGCTCAAACATTTGCATCACATAGGACCCCACCCCGGTAACATTACCATGAGAAAGTTAGGTTTATGATCTATCATTCACCTTACCATCTTTCACCATTACCACCACCACCACCACCATTACCAAAGGGGGAAAATAGAAGGCTGTTAAATGTTGGTAGTTCAAACCCACATGGTGACTCCAAGGAAGAAAAGCCTGGCGATTGGCTTTCACAAAGACTATAGCCAAGAAAATCCTGTGGAATACTCCCACTTTCTAACATGTGGGATTGCCATGAGTTGGAACTGACTCAACAGCAATGAGTTTTTGATTATTACATCCAAAATATTTTATGGATATTTTTCAAAATTTAAGATATATAGCCCATGTTCAGATTGGAAAAGTATAACAAGATCAACTTTTGGACTTTTTCAAGTATGAGATGTATCATCATAATTTCAATTTTTAGAAATGATACATATCCTTTGATAAATCTTTCTCTCATTTGGTTTCTGAAGTCATCACTTGCTACATTTGATTTAGGTTTCACTCTCTGTATAGACTTCCTTTATGTTAAGTAAGGCATAATTGGTATAGTAACATTTATTCTGGATGTAACCCCATGTTGAGGTACATAAGGGTGGGTATTATGGTAGTTTGCTACTATGTCTATTGTCTCTGGATATCCTGTTCTCTAATGTTTTGACAAAGGCAATATAAAATGTCCTTTCAAAGACAAGGTAATTTCTTTTTAAAAACTTTTTCTTTTTTTTTTTTTTTCTGCTTACCATACTGAGTTACATAAGAGCCCAATTTGCCAATTGTGTATGTGACTTTCTATCTTTCAAAACATATAATTCTTATCTTGTGATGTTTCTAAAACCCAGGGTGATAATTTCTTCAATTTTCAGAAATTTTTGTAAAACTCCATGAGAATGATGAGACATATGCAATCTTGAAACAAAATTTACCTTAGGACAAGTAACTGGATAGTTGTTTTTAGGTTCCATCTAGTCATCTCCCACTCATAGCGACCCTATCCGTACAGAGCAGAATAAAACACCAACTGGTCCCAGTCCAGCTCTGCAATCCCTGCTATACTTGAACCCATTGCCACAGTCACTGTGTCAATCCATCTTGTTGAGGGCCTTCACCTCTTTTGTTGACCCTCCACCTTATCAAGCATGACATCCTTCTCCAGGGAATGGTCCCTTCTGACAACATGACCAAAGTAGGTGAGATGAAGTCTGGCCATTCTCTCTTCCAAGGAGCATTCCTGCTGCACTTCCTCCAGGACAGATTTGTTAGTTCTTTTAGCAGTCCATGGTACTTTCAGCCTTGTTCTTCAGCACCACAACTCAAAAGCATCAATTGGCTTGTGTCTAGAACACTTCAGTCCTCAAAAAGACATCTTTGCTCCTCAGCACTTGAAAGAGGTCCTTTGTAGCTGACTAGCCCAGTGCTATATGCCATCTGATGTCCTGACTGATGCTTCAGTTGGAGTTGATTGTAGAACCAAGCAATGTGAAGTCCTTGACAACTTCAATCTTTTCTCCATTTATCATGATGCTACTTATTGGTTGGGCAATCCTACTTCCGTAGTGATACTGCCTCGGAAACCCAAGGAGGGGTCGCTATGAGTCAGGGCTGACTCGACGGCACATAACAACAACAACAACAACTTATTGGTTCAGTTGTGAGGATTTTTGTTTTCTTTATATTGAGATGTAATCCATACTGCAGACTGGATTCTTCAATCCTTATCAGTAAATGCTTCAAGTCATCCTCATTTTCAGCAAGCAAAGTTGTGTCATCAGTGTATCACTGGTTATTAATGATTCTTCCTCCAATCTTGATGCCAAGTCTTCTTCATATAGTCCAGCTTCTTGGATTATTTACTCAGCATATAGATTGGGTAAGTATGGTGAAAGGATACAACTCTGATACACTCCCTTCTTGATTTTAAACCATGCAATGTCCCCTTACTCTGTTCGAAAGACAGCCTTCTGGTCTATGTATAGGTTCCTCCTGAGTACAAATAAGTTCTGGAATTCCATTTCTTCCCATTATCTTCAATGTTATCCACAATTTATTATGATCCACACAATCAAATGCTTTTGCATAGTCAATAAAACACAAGTTAACATCTTTCTCGTATTTGCTTTCAGCCAAGATCCATCTGACATCTGCAATGATATACCTTGTTCCATGTCCTCTTCTGAATCTAGCCTGCACCTCTGGAAGTTCTCTGTCAATATACTGCTTCAACTGTTTTTGAATTATCTTCAGTAAGATTTTACTTGCTTGTGATATTAATGCTATTGTTTAATAATTTCCACATTCCGTGAGATCCCCTTTCTTTGGAATGGGTACAAATATGGATATCTTCCAGTCAGTTGGCCAGGTAGCTGTCTTCCATATCTCTTGGCATAACCAAGTGAGTGTCTCCAGTGGATCATCCGTTTGTCAAAATATTTCAATGGATATTCCATCAGTTCCTGGAGCCTTGTTCTTCACCAATTCTTTCAGTGCAGGTTTGACTTCTTCCTTCATTCCCATTGATCCTTGATCATATGCCACCTCCTGAAATGGATAAACATCAACCAGTTCTTTTTGATATAGTGACTCTGCATATTCCTTCCATCTTATTTTGATGTTTCCCGCATCATTCAATATTTTGCTCATACAATCTTTCAATATCACAACTTGTGGCTTTTCTTTTTGCCTCAGTTCTTTCAGCTTGAGAAATGCTGTGCATGTTCTTCCATTTTAGTTTTCTATCTCCAGGTCTTTGCACATTTCATTATACTAATTGGCTTTGTCTGATCAAGCTGATTTTAGAAATTTTCCTTTCAGCTCTTTTATTTTGTCATTTCTTCCATTTGCTAACTTGATAGAGGATTATGAAAATAAAATGATGAACTCTTCTCAACTACTTTCCATTTTCCAGCCTCCAACATGTTATGATTTAAAAATCTTTAAAGATTATAGCTTCTCTAAGGACCTCTGCTGGTACAGTGGTTAAACTCTGGGCTGCTAATCAAAAGGTGAGTGGTTCAAATCTATCCATGTCTCCACAAAGGAAAGATGTGATAATCTGCTTCCATGAAAATTGGAAACCTTAGAAGCCCTATAGGGCTGTTTTACTCTGACCTGTTGTTATGTGCTATCAAATCTGTTCCAAATCATAGTGACTCTATATATAACAGAATGAAACACTACCTGATCTTGCACCATCCTCACAATCATCGCTATGTTTGAGCCATTTTTTGCAAGCATTCATTGAAAGTCTTCCTTCCTCTTTTTTGGTGACTTTCTACTCTAACAGGCATAATGTCCTCCAGAGACTGGCCATCCTGATAACATGACCAACACACATGAGACAAAGTTGTTTCATCCTTACTTCTAGGGAACATTCTGATTGTACTTCTTCCAAGAAAGATTTGTTCATTCTTCTGGCAGTCAATGATATATTCAATATTCTTCACCAACAGCACAATTCAACTGCACCAATTTTTCTTGAGTCTGCCTTATTCGTTGTCCAGCTTTCACCTGCATATGAGGTGAGTGATATTTTGGCTCTTTAATATTTTCTAAAGGTCTTTTACAGCAGATTTCTACCATGCAATATGTCATTTGATTTCTTGACTTTTGCTTCCATGGGTGTTAATTGTGGATCTGAGTAAAATGAAATCCTTGACAACTTCAATCTTTTCTCCATTTATTATGATATTGCTTATTGGTCCAGTTGTGAAAACTTTTTTTTTTTTCTTTATGTTGGGATGTAATCCAAACTTGTGGTAGTTGGAGCTGTGTGTCAACTTGACTGGACCACAATTTTGTGTGGTTTGAGTTGTTATGGTGTGGTTGTTCCCATGATGGGATCAGATGACTATGTTTTGAGCGGCCAATCTGTTGAAAGGAAGTTTCCCTAGGGGTGTGGCCTGCTTCCAGTATATCTGTAGACATTCTGGGAGAGGACACATTCTTCTGTGGATTGGGATTCTGTTGTGCTGCCTACAACTGTCCGTGAGTGAACAATCCATCATTCAGCCTGGAGATCTTGGATTTGTCATTCATTGGAATCAACAGCCAGTGTACTGCCTGCCAGCTCTGAGCTCCTCAGCCCCTGCGGCTTCAAGAGTTGGGAAAAGCCTCCAGCTTGACATGGAAAAGCCTCCAGCTTGACGTGGAAAAGCCTCCAGCTTGACGATTGATTCAGGTACTTTGGACTTGACAGCTCCTATAAGTGTGTGGGCCATTTTCCTATGACAAATCTCTCTCTCTCTCTCTCTCTCTCTCTCTCTATATATATATATATATATATAAGCTTTAATGGTTTTGTTTCTCTAGAGAACCCAGTCTAACACATTTGGTACCGAGAGTAGTATAGAGAGACAAAATCATAAGGATTGGCTTCCTAAATTGGTTCTCCAGTTTGATTAATCTTAAAGATAATAGGGACTCTGTGTCATTATTGAGGGCCCTGCTAATCTGTGGCATGAGATGACAACATTAATATGTGAAATAGCACCACCAATAGATCAAGTACTTGTGAGAAATGACTCTCTGGGTGATTGGATATTTGATACTTTTCTGCAAATTTGTCAGCATGAAGAGTATAAGGAACCTGGTTGATTGGTCCTACTTACACTAGACAAAGTGGTGAAAGAGCGAGATGAGCTCAGAGCTGCCAAGTCTCGGCTTAAGTGCCACATAATAGACCTCAGTGCTTCCAGATATGCTCTGAAAGAATGTCTTATATCTTCTAGTAACAGAGCAGATATTGCTGAAAACCAAACCCAGAGTCTTATTGTAAGGGTGGCTGAATTACAACACCAATTAAATTGCCAACCCAGAATGGTATCTGAAGTTAAAGTGAGGGCATTGTTTGGGAACAAATGGGATCCTGAAACCTGGAATGGCGATATATGGGCAGAAGATAGTCAGGAAGATCAGGATATAGAGCCTGTAAATTCTGTTGAATCCCTTCCATCTGAAGGGATTACTGTAAAGCCATTATCAAAAATGGTTGCAGCAGTATATTGACAGAGAACATCCAGAGGTGCAAGCTGGATTCAAAAGAGGATGTGGAACAAGGGATATCACAGCTGTTGTCAGATGGATCTTGGCTCAAGGCAAAGAATACCAGAAAGATGTTTACTTGTGTTTTATTGACTATGCAAAGGCATTTGATTGTTTGGATCATGACAAATTATGGATAACATTGAGAAGAATGGGAATTCCTTAACACTTGATTGTACTCATGAGGCATGTGTACCTTGACCAGGAGCTGTCATTCGAATGGAACAAGGGGACACTACATCGTTTAAAATAAAGAAGGGAGTGCATCAGGGCTGTATCCTTTTCCCACACTTATTCAATCTATATGCTGAGCAAATAATCCGAGAAGCTGGACTATATGAAGAAAAACATGGCATTCGGATTGGAGGAAGAATCATTAACAACCTGAGATACATAGATGATACAACTTTGCTTGCTGAAAATGAAGATAACTTGAGGCACTTCCTCATGAAGGTTGAAGAATACAGTCTGCAGTATGGATTACGTCTCAATATAAAGAAAACAAAAATCCTCACAACTAGACCAATGAACAGCATCACAATAAATGGAGAGAAGGTTGAGGTTGTCAAAGAATTCACGTTGTTTGGTTCTACAATTGATGTCAATGGAAGTAGCAGTCAGGACATTCGATGACGTGTAGCATTGGGAAGGTCAACCGTGAAGGAACTGTTTCGAGTGCTGAGGAGCAAGGATGTCTCCTTGAGAAGTAAGGTGCCTGACACAAGCCATGATATTTCCAATCACCTTGTATGCATGTGAGAGGTGGAAAATGAATAAGGAAGACAAAAGAAGAGTTGATGCTTTTGAGTTGTGGTTCTGGCTAAGAATGCTGAAAGTACCATGGACTGTTAAAGAACTAATAGATCTGTCCTGGAGGAATTGCACCTGAAATGCTCCTTGGAAGCAAGAATGGCCAGGCTTCATCTCACCTACTTTGGTCATGTTGTAAGAAGGGACCATTCCCTGGAGAAGGATGTCATGCTTGGTAGGGTGAAGGGTAGATGAAAGAGGGGAAGGCCTTCAATGAGATGGATTGACATGGTGGCTGTGATGATGGGATGGCATGGGATTAGGCAGTGTTTCATTCTGCTGTGCTTGGGGTCGCTATGAGTTGGAAATGACTTGACGGTACCAAACAACAACAACAACAACAACAAAACATTATCCCCTCTACCTCAGTCTGATGAGATTAGCCCAACTGTTTCTGCTGAGTCATTGCTTGAGGCAGAGGCCATAGAAGACATTGCTGAATGTTCTCAGGAACTGCTCCAATGACCCATTGTTGCTGCTAGACCTATAACTAAAGTTAAGTCCAAGTGAGCCCCAAAAGGTGAAATGGAAAGTGTGATTGAGGAGCTGATATGCTACACCTGAAAAGACCTACTTGATTCTGCAAACATGTACAGACAGAAACCTAGAGAATATATATGGGAATGGCTACTGAGGGTGTGGGATAATGGTGCAAGGAATGTAAGATTGGATCAGTCTGAGTTTATTGATTTAGGCCCACTAAGTATGGATTCTTCATTCAATGTTCTGGCTTAAGAGGTTAGGAAAGGATCTAATAATTTATTTGGTTGGCTTATTGAAGCATGGGTTATGTGGTGGCCTACTTTAAGTCAAGTTGAAGTGCCAGACCTGCCTTGGTATAATGTAGAAGAAGGTATCCAGAGGCTTAGGGAAATTAGCCTGTTAGAATGGATTTATCAGATTAGACCCCTAGAGCCAGAAATGGAGAATCCAGAAGACATGCCTTTCACCAGTACCGTGAGGAATACATTTGTGAAGGGAGCCCCACCATCCTTGAAGACTGCTGTGATTGCTATTTCATGTAAACCTGATTTGACAGTGAGAACTGCCCTAATTGAACTAAGACACTTAAATACGATGGGGCCGATTAGACCCCATGGTAGTAGGGGTCAAGTGGCAGCAGTTAATTGACAAAGGCAAGGTGGGCATGGTTACCATAATGGACAGCAGAGTCAGAACAGTAATCAGAATACTCTGACTCATGTGGAATTATGGCATTGGCTACTTCTTCATGGTGTTCTTAATAGTGAAATACATGGGAAGCCTACTAAATATTTACTTGAAGAATTCTAGGTCACATGAACAGGAACAAAGATTGAATCACCAGAATACAGAGTCTTGACCTCTCAATCAATTCCCAGACTTGAGTCAGTTTACAGACCCACAGTCCCTTGAATAAAGGGGAGGCCAGGTCCCTTTGAGGAAGGACCCCACTACATTGCCAAAAATCTATAATGTCAAACTTTCTCTCAGCCTTCCCCAAAGGGATCTGAGACCTTTTACAAGAGTGGCTGTTCACTGGGGAAAAGGAAATAATCAGACATTTTGGGGATTACTGGACACTGGCTCTGAATTGACACTAATTCCAGGAGAATCGAAGCATCATTGTGGCCCACCAGTCTCAGAGTGGGAGCATATGGAAGTCAAGTTATTGATGGAGTCTTAGCTAAGGTGCATCTCACAGAGGGTCCAGTGTGTCCCCGAAGCCATCTGGTAGTGATTTCCCCAGTGCCAGAATGCATAACTGGAATAGATATACTCAGCAATTGGCAGAATTCCCATACTGGGTCCCTGACATGTGGAATAAGGGCTATTATGGTAGGAAAAGCCAAGTGGAAGCCATTAGAACTGCCTCTACCTACTAAAATAGTAAACCAAAAGCAATACCGCAACTGGGGGGTTGCAGAGATTACTGCCACCATTTAGGACTTGAAGGATGCAGGGATGGTGATTCCCACTACATTCCAATTTAATTTGCCTATTTGGCCTTTCCCTGTGGCTAACTGTACCTCTGTCTGGCTTCCTGGCTTTTAATCTCCTTTCTCCTGCTCTTCTGGCCTGCTGCTTTGGGTGTCTCTGAGTTGTCCCTGGGGCTGACTGCTCCTCTGTGGGGGTTCCTGGTTTTTATTCCAGTCAGCCACAGGAACCCAGGTGGGGGTGGTACGAGAGGTCTCCAACAGAAAAACAAACTTGTCTGTCGGTTTGTCCTACTGTGGTGACATGTAGATGTGAGTTTTGGGACTGAGCCTCTGGTGTTTGAAACCCAGCGAGATGCTCCTGGTGCACAGGTAACAGCCCAGCTTATAGACTGAGACAGACTAGGAAGAAGGAAGAGGCCGTCCACTTCTCAAAGAATTGGTCAGGGAAAACCTTATGAATAGCAAAGAAACACTGTTTGGTACATTACCGCACA
>NW_006921703.1:8762422-8805408 GCF_000298275.1 Orycteropus afer afer | reverse complement strand
AGAGAAGATTGAGGTTGTCAAAGAATTCACATTGCTTGGTTCTACAATCGATGCCAACGGAAGCAGCAGTCAGGACATCAGATGATGTGTAGCATTGGGAAAGTCAACTGCGAAGGAACTGTTTCAAGTGCTGAGGAGCAAGGATATCTCCTTGAGGACTAAGGGGCACCTGATACAAGCCATGATATTTCCAATCGCCTCGTATGCATGTGGGAGCTGGACAATGAATAAGGAAGAACGAGGAAAAGTTGATGCTTTTGAGTCGTGGTGCTGGCAAAGATTGCTGAAAGTACCATGGACTGCTAAAAGAACTAACAGATCTGTCGTGGAGGAAGTGCAGCCAGAATGCTCCTTGCAAGCAAGAATGGACAGACTTCCTCTCACTTATTTTGGTCATGTTGTCAGAAGGGACCATTCCCTGGAGAAGGATGTCATGCTTGGTAGGGTGGAGGGTCTACGGAAGAGGGGGAGGCCTTCAATGAGATGGATTGACATGGTGGCTGCAATGATGGGCTCAAGTATAGCAGGGATTGTAGGGCTGGCGCGGGATCAGGCAGTGTTTCGTTCTGCTGTGCATGGGGTCGCTATGAATTGGAAACGACTCGACGGCACTTAACAGCAACAACAATTTGGCCTTTGCAAAAAACAGATGGATCTTGGAGAATGACAGTAGATTATCGTAAACTTAATCAGGTGGTGACTCCAATTGCAGCTGCTGTTTCTGATGTAGTTTCGTTTCTTGAGCATATTAGTACATCTCCTGGTACTTGGTATGCAGCTCTTGATCTGTCCAATGCCTTTTTCTCAATACCAATTTCAGAGAACCATCAGAAGCAGAAGAAACAATATACTTTCACAGTGATTCCTTAGAGGTATATCAACTCCCCAGCGCTATGTCATAATTAAATCCATAGGGATCTTGATCACCTTTCCCTTCCACAAGACTTCACCCTGGTCCATTATATTGTTGACATTATGCTGAATGGACCTAGTAAAGAAGAAGTATCGATGGCTCTAGACTTATTGGTGAGACATATGCATTCTAGAGGTTGGGAAATTAACCCAAAGAAAATTCAGGCACCTTCCACCTCAGTGAAATTTCTAGGGGTCCAATGGTGTGATATTTGAGATAAATGTTGAGATATATCTACTAAAGTGAAGGATAAGTTATTGTATCTGGCTTCTCCCATAACTAAAAAGAAGGCACAATATCTGGTGGGTCTCTTTGGATTTTGGATGCAACATATCTCTCATTTGGGTGTGTTGCTGCAGCCTATTTATCAAATGACTTTGAAAACTCCTAGTTTTGAGTGGGGCTCAGAACAACAGAAGACTCTGCAACAGGTTCAGGCTGCTGTGCAGGCTGCTCTGCCACTTGGGCCATATGATCCAGCTGATCCAATGGCGTTGAAGTGTCTGTAGTAGATAGAGATACTGTTTGGAGTCTTTGGCAGGTCCGTATTGGTGAATTGCAATGCAGGCCCTTGGGATTTTGGAGCAAAGCCCTGCCATCTTCTACAGATAACTACTCTCCTTTTGAGAAACAGATTTTGGCTTGCTTCTGGGCTTAATAGAGACTGAATGCCTAACCATGGGCCACCAAGACACCATGAGGCCTGAGCTGCCCATCATGAACTGGGTGTTGTCTGAGCCACAGAGTCATAAAGTTGGACGTGCACAGCAGCACTCCATCATTAAATGGAAGTGGTATATCAAAGATCGGGCTTGAGCAGGGCCTGAAGGCACAAGTAAGTTGCATGAGGAAGTGGCCCAAATGCATATGGTCTCCACTCTAGTCACATTACCTTCCCTCTCCCAGTCTGCACTTATGGCCTCATGGGGAGTACCTTATGATCAGTTGACTGAGAAAGAGAAAACTCGTGCCTGATTTACAGATGGTTCTACATGACATGCAGGCACCACTAGAAACTGGACAGCAGTGGCACTGCAGGCTCTTTCTGGGACTTCTTTGAAGGACAGTGGTGAAGGGAAATCCTCCCAATGGGCAGAACTTTGAGCTGTGCATATGGCTGTTCACTTTGCATGGAATAAGAAATGGTCAGATGTGCAATCATATACAGATTCATGGGCTGTGGCTAATGGCTAAGCTGGATGGTCTGGGACTTGGTAGGAGCATGATTGGAAGATTGGTGATAAGGATGTATGGGGAAGATATATGTAGATAGATCTCTGTGAATGGGCCAAAGGAGTAAAGGTATTTGTGTCTCATGTGAATGCCCACCAAAAGGTGACCTTGGCAGAGGAGGACTTTAACAATCAGGTGGATAGAATGACACGTTCAGTGGAAACCAGCTGTCCTTTCTCCCCAGCTACTCCTGTCATTGCTCAATGGGCTCATAAACAAAGTGGCCATGGTGGCAGGGATGGAGGTTATGCATGGGCTCAGCAACATGGACTCCCACTTACCAAGGCTGATTTGGCTACCACCACTGCTGAGTGCCCAATCTGCCCACAACAGAGACCAACACTGAGTCCGTGATATGGAACCATTCCTCGGGGTGATCAGCCAGCAACCTGTTGGCAGGTTGATTACATTGGACCACTTCCATCATGGAAAGGACAGTGTTTTGTTCTTACTGGAATAGATACTTATTCTGGATATGAATTCACCTTCCCTGCATGTAATGCTTCTGCCAAAACTACCATCCGTGGACTTACAGAATGCCTTATCCACTGTCATGGTATCCCACACAGCATTGCTTCAGCTCAAGGGACTCATTTCACAGCAAATGAAGTGCAGCAATGGGCTTATGCTCATGGAATTCACTGGTCTTACCATGTTCCCCATCATCCTGAAGCAGCTTGCTTGATAGAACAATGGAATGGCCTCCTGAAAACACAATTATGGTGCCAGTTAGGTGACAATACCTTAATGGATTGGAGCAATGTTCTCCAGGAGTCTGTATGTGCTCTAAATCAGCGTTCAATATATGGTTCTATTTGTCCAATAGCTAGGATTCATGGATCCAGGAAAAAAGGGGTGAAAGCAGGAGTGGTACCACTTGCTATTACCCCTAGTGACCCACTCAAAAAATTTTGGTTTCTGTCCCTGCTACCCTATGTTCTGCGGGTCTGGAGATCTTAGTTCCAAAGGGAGGAACACTCCCATCTGGAGACACAATACAGATTGCATTGAACTGGAAATTAAGAATGCCACCCAGCCATTTTGGCTTCCTCATGCCTCTGGAGCAACAGAAAAAGAAGGGCATTACTGTACTATCTGGTGTGATAGTTCCTGATTACCAAGGGGAAATTGGATTGGCTTTACATAATGGAGGTAAAGATGAATATGTCTGGAATACAGGAGATTCTTTAGGACGTCTCTTAGTACACCCATGCCCTGTGATTATAGTCAAAGGAAAATTACAGCAACCCAATTCTGATATGACTGCTAATGGCCCAGACCCTTCAGGAATGAAGGTTTGTGTCACCCCACCAGGCAAAGAACTACGATCAGCCGAGGTGCTTGCTGAAGACAAGGGAAATACAGAATAGGTGGTAGAAGAAGGTAGTTCTGAATATCAGCTACAACCACGTGACCAACTGCAGAAATGAGGACTGTGATTGCTATATTTCTTCATTGTATATGTACATCAAATATTTTTGTTTCCTTCTGCTATGAACTGTGAAATGTAAATAAGGTTAATGAGTTTTGGTTGTTCGTGTGTTAGCGTATCATGTCAGGCACAAATATGACTTTATAATTGTCCTTATTTAGAGATTATATATGGTTAAGAAGATGTGTACAACTGCCAAGTGGACAAGGGGTGGACTGTGATAGTTGGACTGTGTGTCAACTTGGCTAGACCACAATTCTGTATGGTTTGAGCTGTTGAGGTGTGGTTGTTCTTGTGATGGGATCAGATGTGTATGTTTTGAGTGGCCAATCTGTTGAAAGGGAGCCTCCCTAGGGGTGTGGCCTGCTTCCAGTATATCTGTGAACATCCTGGGAGAGGAGACATTCTTCTGTGGATTGGGATTCTGTTGTGCTGCCTACAACTGTCCATGAGTGAACAATCCACCATTTGGCCTGGAGATCTTAATTTGTCATTTGTTGGAGTCAACAGCTGGTGTACTGCCTGCCAGCTCTGAGCTCCTCAGTCCCTGCAGCTGCAAGAGTTGGGAAAAGCCTCCAGCTTGACTTTTGATCCAGAACTTTGGACTTGCCAGCTTCTATAAGTGTATGAGCCATTTTTCTAAGATAAATCTCTCTCTCCTCTCTCTCTCTCTCTCCCCCTCTCTTTCTCTAAGCTTTACTGGTTTTGTTTCTCTAGAGAACACAGTCTAACAGAATGCTGAAAGCTGAAATCTTTGGTCTTCAGTAGTAAGTGCTATAAATTCTGTCCTAAGGGTCATTATGAGTCAGAATCGACAGCAACAGTTTTTGCACCCCTTTGATAATACAATCTAATAAACTGAAAAGATCTTATGTATCAGTCATATCGTAATGTGTTTCTTCAGTAGGAATTTGAATAATTTCTTAAACATTAACTAGTTTATAGGATTGTCCACACTAAATGTTCAAACCAATTGATTTAGAGTTGTTATCACTTTAAGGAACTAGAATTCTATAGCATACAGTTATTTCATTCTCTCCATCCAAAATGTTAAATATGCCATTCTATAATGTAATGAATTGTTTGTAATTTATCCATTTGTTTGTGCAATTTGAGTCAAAGCAGGGACCATTTCTGCTAAGATAACTGTCAGTTTGCTCCCACATGCTTCAAAAATTCTGCCACTATCATTCAATTGGAAAGTTCCAGTGAAAAGAAAATTACATTCATTTTATCTATCTTATGGGATAAGAAATTCTCAAGCTCCCTTGTGCTATATTTTTTAAGCTTAAAACTAAAATAGCACTGTATTATACATAGAAATAATTTTTAATTCACTTTTTAAAAAATCAGTAAAACCCCACAATGTGATAGTTGGAGCTGTGTGTCAACTTGGCTGGACCACAATTTTGTGTGGTTTAAGCAATTGTGATGTGAGTATTTCCCATAATGGCATTGGATGTATATGTTTGAGCAGCCAATCCATTGAAAGGCAGTTTCCCTAGGGGTGTGGCCTGCTTCTAATATATTTACAACATCCTTGGAATAGAGATGCTCTTCTGTGGATTGGGATCCTGTTGTGCTACCTACAACTGTCCATGAGTGAACAATCCACCATTTAGCCTGGAGATCTTGGATTCATCATTCTTTGAAGTCAACAGCCAGTATACTGCCTGTCAACATTCAGCTCGTCAGCCCCTGCAGCTGCATGAGTCAGGAAAAGTCTGAAGCTTGATATTTGATCCAAGAAGTTGGGACTTGCCACATTCTATAAGTATGTGAGTCATTTTCCTAAGATAAATTTATTTTTCTATATGTATGTTCTGGTTACCTAGTGCCACTCTTACAGAAATATACCACAAATGGTATAGCCTTAACAAACAGTTTATTCTCTTACAGTTCAGGAAGCTAGAAGTCTGAGTTCAAATTGCCAGGCTCTAGGGGCTGTGTAAAATCCTCTCAACCTTGGGCTGCAGCTCTGCCTCTTGCTCCTGGCCCAATGAAGCTAGAGACATCTCTTCATTTAGGCAGCTACTAGCTGCTGAGGTAAACAAGCCTGAGGTTGACAATTAAAATGGCATAGTCCTGATGTTACCAAACCACATGGCAGGCCATTAACTCAATTCCATTGTAAGTCTAGGTCAGCAGAACATGGCAGGTTGCTGAACACAGCTACATGCAGGGTCCACGCATGCCATAAGCTTGAGACTATCCCCAAGGCTTCTCCTTATATATAGGAAGCAGACCACATCCCAAAGGTGGCTACTCAGCTGCTTGTGTTTGATCCCACCGTGGAGTTGATTGGCAGTCTTGTGATGGGGGAATAACTACCACCAGCTGCCCAGTCATTCAATCAGGCCCAGCCAAGTTGACATACAAATTCAAATATCACAATGTGTATATAAGTTTTAGTGGTTTTGCTTCTCTAGAGAACCCAGCCTAACATATTTGGTATGAGGAGTGGCTCTAGAGAGACAAAATCAATAGGATGGGCTTCCTAAATTGGTTCTCACCAATTCTGTTTTGGTTCTCCAATTTGATTGATCATAAAGGCACTAGTGACCTTGCCTCCATTAGTAAAGAGGGCCCTGCTAATCCATGGCATGGGGTGGCAACATTAATATGCAAAATAGCACCACCAATAGATCTAGTACATTTGAGAAGTGAGGCTCTGGATGATCACATATTTGATGCCTTTCTGCAAATTTGTCAGCATGAGGAATGTAAGAAAGCTGGTTGTTTGGTCTTACTTATACTAGACAAAGTGGTGAAAGAGCGAGATGAGCTCAGAGCTGCTGAGTCTTGGTTTAAGAGACACATAAAAGACCTCAGTGCTTCCAGATGTGCTCTGAAAGAATGTCTTATATCTTCTAGTAACAGAGCAGATACTGCTGAAAACCAAACCCAGAGTCTTACAACTGGCTGAATTACAACACCAATTAAATTGCCAACCCAGAATGGTACCCAGAATTGTATCTGAAGTTAAAGTGAGGACATTGATTGGGAACAAAAGGGATCCTGAAACCTGGAATGGGGGCATATGAGCAGAGATTCAGGAAGATGAGGATGTGGAGCCTGTAAATTCTTTTGAATCCCTCCCATCTGAAGGGATTACTATAAAACTTATCTCTTCTATCTCAGTTTGATGGGATTAACCCAACTGTTCCTGCTGGGCCATTGCCTGAAGTGGAGGCCATGGAAGACATTGCTGAATGTTCTCAGAAACTTCCCCAACCACCCACTGTTGTGGCTAGACCTATAACTAAAGTTAAGTCCAAGTGAGCTCCAAAAGGTGAAATACAAAGTGTGACTGAGTAGGTGGTATGCTACACCTGAAAAGATCTACTCGATTTTGCTAACATGTACAGACAGAAACCTGGAGAATATGTATGGGAATGGCTACTGAGGGTGTGGGATAACAGTGCAAGGAATGTAACATAGGATCAGTCTGAGTTTATTGATTTAGTCCCACTAAGTACAGATTTTTCATTCAGTGTTTCAGCTCCAGAGGTTAGGAAAGGATCTAATCATTTATTTGGTTGGCTTACTGAAGCATGGATTATGTGGTGGCCTACCTTAAATCAAGTTGAAGTATCAGACCTGCCTTGGTATAATGTAGAAGAAGGTATCCAGAGGCTTAGGGAAATTGGCCTGTTAGAATGGATTTATCAGATTAGATTCCTAGAGCCAGAAATGGAGAGTCCAGAGGATATGCCTTTCACCAGTACAGTGAAGAATAAAGTTGTGAAGGGAGCCCCAGCATCCTTGAAGACTACTGTGATTGCTATTTTATGTAAGCTGGATTTGAGAGTGAGAACTGCCCTAATTGAACTAAGACATTTAACTACGATGTGGTTGATTGGACCCCGTGGTAGTAGGGGCCAAGTGACAGCAGTTAAACAACAAGGGCAAGGTGGGTGTGGTTAACATAATGGACAGCAGAGTCAGAACAGTAATCAGAATACTCTGACTCATGGAATTACGGCATTGGCTACTTAGGCATGGTGTCCCTAGTAGTGAAATGCATGGCAGACTTACTAAATATTTACTTGATCTGTATAGACAGAAGAATTATAGGTCACGTGAACAGCAGCCTAGATTGAATCACCAGAAGACAGAGTCACGGCCTCTCAATCAATTCCCAGACTTGAGTCAGTTGAATAAGCCCTTGAATAAAGGGGAGGCTGGGTCCCCTTGAGGAAGGACTCCACTACATTGCCAAAAATTTATAATGTCAGTCTTTCTCCCAGCCTTTCCCAAAAGGATCTGAGGCCTTTTACCAGACCAGAGTGAACTGTCAAATGCGGAAAAGGAAATAATCAGACATTTTGGGGTTACTGGATACTGGCTCTGAACTGACATTAATCCCAGGAGACCCAAAGCATGATTGTGATCCACCAGTCAGAGTAGGGGCATATGGAGGTCAAGTTATTTATAGTCTTAGCTCAGGTGCATCTCACAGTGGGTCCAGTGGGTCCCCGAACCCATCCTATAGTGATTTCCCCAGTGCCTGAATGCATAATCGGAATATATATACTGAGCAATTGGCAGAATCCCATATTTGGTCCCTGACATGTGGAGTAAGAGCTATTATGGTAGGAAAAGCCAAGTGGAAGTCGCTAGAACTGCCTGTACCTAGAAAAAATAGTAAAACAAAAGCAATACCGCTTCCCTAGAAGACTGCAGAGATTACTGCCACCATCAAGGACTTGAAGGATACAGGGGTGGTGATTTCCACCACATCCCCATTTAATTCACCTATTTGGCCTGTACAAAAGACAGAGGGATCTTGGAGAATGACACTAGATTATTGTAAACATAATTAGGTGGTGACTCCATTTGCAGCTGCTGTTCCTGATGTGGTTTCATTTCTTGAGCAAATTAGTACATCTCCCGGTACTTGGTATGCAGCTATTGATCTGGCCAATGCCTTTTTCTCAATACCAATTTCAAAGAACCATCAGAAGCAGAAGAAACAATATACAGTTCTTCCTTAGAGGTATATCAACTCCCCAGCACTATGTCATAATTTAGTCCATAGGGATCTTGATCGCCTTTCCCTTCCACAAGACATCACACTGGTCCATTATACTGATGATATTATGCTGATTGGACCTAGTAAGGAAGAAATATTGATGACCCTAGACTTATTAGTAGGGAGCTCTGGTAGCATAGTGGCTAAGACACTTGCCTGCTAACCAGACGGCTGGCGGTTCAAACCCACCAGCCACTCCCCGGAAGGAAGGTTGGGCAATCCTACTTCCGTAGTGATACTGCCTCGGAAACCCAAGGAGGGGTCGCTATGAGTTGGGGCCGACTCAACGGCACACAACAACAACAGACTTATTAGTGAGGCATCTGTGTGCTAGAGGGTGGGAAATTAACCAACAAAAATTCAGGCACCTTCCACCTCAGTGAAATTTCTAGCTGTCCAATGATGTGGGGCATGTAGAGATAGTCCTACTAAAGTGAAGGATAAGTTATTTTATCTGGCTTTCCCCACAACTAAAAAGGAGGCACAGTGTCTGGTGTGCCTCTTTGGATTTTGGAGGCAACATATCCCTCATTTGGGTGTGTTTCTTCAGCCTATTTATCAAGTGACTCAGAAAGTTGCTAGTTTTGAGGGGGGCCCAGAACAACAGAAGGCTCTGCAACAGGTTCAGGCTGTTGTGCAGGCTGCTCTGCCACTTGGGCCATATGATTCAGTTGATCCAATGTTGCTTGAAGTGTTTGTAGCAGACAGAGATACTATTTGGAGTCTTTGGCTGGTCCTTACTGGTGAATCACAACGCAGACCGTTGGAATTTTGGAGCAAAGCCCTGCCATCCTCTGTAGGTAACTACTCTCCTTTTGAGAAACAGCTTTTGGCTTGTTACTGGGCTTTAGTAGAGATTGAACAACTAACTATGAGCCATCAAGTCACCATGAGGCCTGAGCTTCGCATCATGAACTGGGTGTTGTCTGAGCCACAGAGTCATAAAGTTGGATGTGCACATCAGCACTCCATCATTAAATGCAAGTGGTATATCAGAGATTGGGCTCAAGCAGAATCTGAAGGCACAAGTAAGTTGCATGAGGAAGTAGTTGAAATGTCTATGGTCTCCACTCCAGTCACATTACCTTCCCTCTCCCAGTTTGCGCCTATGGCCTCATGGGGAGTTCCTTATGATCAGTTGACTGAGGAAGAGAAAATTTGTGCCTGGTTTACAGATGGTTCTGTGCAATATGCAGGCACTACTTGAAAGTGGACAGCCGTGGCATGTAGCCCCTTTCTGGGACTTCCCTAAAGGGCTGTTGTGAAGGGAAATCCTCCAGATGGGCAGAACTTTGAGCCTTGTATCTGGCTGTTCACTTTGCATGGACTAAGAAATGGCCAGATGTACAACTGTATATGGATTCATGGGCTGTGGCTAATGACTTGGCGGGATGGTCTGGGACTCAGAAGGAGCATGTTTGGAAAATTGGTGACAAGGATGTATGGGGAAGAGGTATGTGGATAGATCTCTCTGACTGGGCCAAAGTAGTAAAGGTACATGTGTCTCATGCTAATGCCCATCAAAAGTGACCTTGACAGAGGAGGACTTCAACAATCAGGTAGATAGGATGATACGTTCAGTAGAAAACAGCCATTTTTTTTCCCCTCAGGTAGTCCTGTCCTTGCTCAATGTGCTCATGAACAAAGTGGCCATGATGACAGGGATGGAGATTATGCATGGGCTCAGCAACATGGACTTCCACTTACCAAGGCCAACTTGGCTACTGCCACTGCTGAGTGCCCAATCTGCCAGTAGCAGAAAACCAACACTGAGTCCGCAATGTGGAACCATTCCTCGGGGTGATCAGCCAGCAACCTGTTGGCAGGTTGATTACATTGGAACACTTTGATCATGGAAAGGACATTTTTTTGTTCTTACTGGAATAAATACTTATTCTGGATATGGATTCACCTTCCCTCCATGCAATGCTTCTGCCAAAAGTACCATCTGTGGACTTACAGAATGCCTTATGCAGAGCCATGGTATCCCACACAGCTTTGCTTCAGATCAAGAGACTCACTTCACAGCATATGAAGTGTGGCAATGGGCCTATGCTCATGGCATTCACTGACCTTACCAGATTCCTCATCATCCAGAAGCAGCTGACTTGATACACAATGGAATGGCCTACTGAAAACACAATCACAGCACCAAGTAGGTTGCGATACCTTGAAGCGTTGGGGCAATGTTCTCCAGGAGGCTGTATATGCTCTAAACCAGCATCCAATATATGGTGCTGTTTCTTCAATATCAGGATTCATGGGTCCAGGAACCAAGGAGTGGAAACAGGAGTGGTACCACTCACTATTACTTCTAGTGACCCACTCAAAAAATTTTTGCTTCTTGTCCCTGCTACCCTATGCTCTAAAGATCTGGAGATCTTAGTCACAAAGGGAGGTACACTTCCACCTGGAGACACAATATTGATTGCATTGAACTGGAAGTTAAGAATGCCACCCAAGCCATTTTGGCTTCTGCATGCCTCTGGGTCAACAGACAAAGAAGGTGGTTACTATACTATCTGGTGTGATAGATCCTGATTTGTTCTTGTTGTTGTTAGGTCCCATCAAGTTGTCTTCAACTCATAGCAACCCTGTGCACAGCAGAATGGAACTCTGCTCAGTCCCCTGGCAGCTCTGCAATCCCTGCTATACTTGAGCCCATCACCACAGCCACTGTGTTGAAGATCTTCTCCTCTTTCCTCGACCCTCTACCTTACCAAGCATGATATCCTTCTCCAGGGAAAGGTCCCTTCTGGTAACATAGCAAAAGTAGGTGAGATGAAGTCTGGCCATTCTCACTTCCAAGGTGAATTCTGGCTGCACTTCCTCCAGGACAGATATGTTAGTTCTTTTAGAAGTCCATGGTACTTTCAAAATTCTTCACCAGCACCACAACTCAAAATCATCAATTATTTTTCTGTCTTCCTTATTCATTGTCCAGCTCTCACATGCATATGAGGTGATTGGAAATATCATAGCTTGTGTCAAGTGCACCCTAGTCCTCAAGGAGACATCTTTGCTCTTTGGCACTTGAAAGAAGTCTTTTGCAGTTGACTTGCCCAGTGCTATTTATTGTCTGATGTCCTGACTGCTGCTTCCATTGGCATCGATTGTAGAACCAAGCAATGTGAAGTCTTTGACAACTTCAAACTTCAACCTTTCTCCATTTATCATGATGTTGCTTATAGGTCTAGTTGTGAGATCCTGATTACCAAGGGGATATTAGACTGACATTACATAATGGAGGTAAAGAAGAATATGTCTGGAATACAGGAGATTCATTAGGGTGTCTCTTAGTGCCACCATGCTCTGTGATTAAAGTCAATGGAAAATCACAGCAATCCAATTTTGATA
Organism: Orycteropus afer afer; assembly: GCF_000298275.1. Classification (NCBI taxonomy): domain Eukaryota; kingdom Metazoa; phylum Chordata; class Mammalia; order Tubulidentata; family Orycteropodidae; genus Orycteropus; species Orycteropus afer. Next base: position 8,793,438 of record NW_006921703.1, on the reverse strand, counting down.
TGACTACTAATGGCCCAGACCCTTCAGGAATGAAGTTTTGGGTCACTCCACCAGGAAAAGAACAACCAGATGAGGTGGTTGCTGAGGGTAAGAGAAACACAGAATGGGTGCTGGAGGAAGATAGTTATGAATAACAGCTACAGTCAAGTGACCAGTTGCAGAAACAAGGTCTGTGATTGTTATATTTCTTCATTGTATATGTGCATAAAATATTTTTGTTTCCTTCTGTTATGAACTGTGAAATGTAAATAAGGTTAATGAGTTTTGGTTGTACACATGTTAGTGTATCATGTTAGGTGCAAATATTACTGTATAATTGTCCTTATTTAGAGATTATGTATGGTTAAGAAGATTCCTATGATGGGATCAGATGAATATGTTTGAGCAGCCAATCCGTTGAAAGGGAGTCTCCCACGGGGTGTGGCCTGTTTCCAATATATTTATGAACATCCTGGGAAAAGAGACACTCTTCTGTGGTCAGTATCCGGTGTGCAGCCTACAACTTTCTGTGAGCAGACAATCCACCATTAGACCTGGTAATTTTGTAGTCATCATTTGTTGGAGTCAACATCCGGTATACCCCCTGCCAAACTTGAGCTCATCAGCCCCTGCAGCTGCATGAGTCAGGAAAAGCCTCTAGCTTGACATTTGATCCAAGAACTTGGGACTTGCCAGCTTCTATAAGTGTGTGAGCCATTTTCCTAAGATAAATTTCTTTTTCTCTATATGCATATATAACCTTTACTGGTTTTGGTTCTCTAGAGAACCCAGCTTAACACAAATAGAAACAATATCTCTCTTGTTCTTTCAATATAGTGTATATCCCAACAAAACCAGCAAATTGCTGATAATTTCTTGATGTTGGCAATTGTATTCTAATAATTAAACATTTCTTTTTTTAGCTCAAAATATTTTCATCATGTTCCTTTCCAAAGGAAATTCTATTGCATCATGGTACTAACAAAAATAGTGAAATATGTGCCCTAACTACAAATAACTATGTTCTCATTTAGCTATACAACTATAGCTCATTAGGCTAAGAAAGAAGTAACTAAATGCATCAAAAAAAATGATCCTGATAAACCAATGACATTAGTAGCCTTTAACTTAAGTGTTTGATATTCTGTCTCCTAGATGGAACGTAGCCCAGGATTGGGAAATTTAAATGAACGTGCATAGTCAGGCAACTCCTTAGAATGAACTAGAGTTTCACCAGAAACTTCACAAGTCCAAGCTTATGCCCACAATATATTAACTCAGACAAACCATATTGTGTGCACCTATACCCACTACGTCCTTTTCTCTTTTAAAGAAAAATGGATTTTGAAAACCACATTCTAAAATTTGTATTTATGGCTGTCCTAGTAGTTAACAATAAAAACCATTGGTGAGTATCTCTAATGTGTGCTATGACCTTTAAATACATTGTCACACTCAATCCTCCAATCTACCTTAGAGCTTGACAGTAAGTAGGCACTCAGTAACCATTCAATAAGTGTATGGACACATTTATGAATGAGATATTATAACTTCAATTTACAGATGAATAAACTGAGGCTAATAAGTAATAGTCAGGCTTATACTATCTGGAAAAAACAGAGCCAGGATGTGAAGACAAATCTTTCTTATTGACCCCAAAGTTCATGTTCTCACTCACCTAACAGTCTCACTTAACAATGCTTATTTGGAAAATCAAGATATTTGCAAATACATTTCTAAACACATAAATACATTTAAGAAATCCATCATCAAATTTTGACCAATTAACATCAAACACAGACTTAGCATGTGGTTTGGAGGCAGAAAATTTTCTGCCTTTTATACCTTGAAGAAGATTACTGTTCTCTGTTTTTGGGGCTGAATATATTTAGTAAGTAGTCCCTGGCTAGTGCAAACAGTTAAATCACTCAGCTTCTAACCAAAAAGTTCAGAGTTCTGTTCTACCCACAGGTGCCTCAGAAGAAAAAACTGGCAAGACCCTTCTGAAAAAGCAGGCATTGAAAACCCTGGGGAGCAGAGATCTACTCTGACACACATGGGGTCATTATGAGTCAGAAATGACTCGATAACAACTGGTTAACTGATACAAGTAGTGACACTCAGGTCTTGCCTTCAATAGACCTAACAGATGCTGAAGTTCTGAAATTCAAACTCTGAAAATCCAAACTTCTTCAATTCATTTGACTGAAAAATCTGGCCTGACTAGAATTTATTTGACTGCAAATGCTAACCTGAACTGATTTGAGACTATTTTCAGTCTTTATTTATCACACTTAGTGTGTATATTTGTTTGCTTTGCTGCCCATATATTCATGTATTTGGCCATGAACTGTTTGTTGCCTCACTCCATGCAAGAGGAGAGCTGGAGAGTTAATGCATTATACAATTTATGATTGCATACTGTTCTCAAAATCTAAAAAAATTCTAAATTACACAGCACATCTGGCCTTGAGGATGTGGGATAAGGGAGGGTGGAGTTGCTCATGCATGCTTCAGTGATGAAACCTATAGTCATTGGAGGAAAACAGAGCTAGGGATAAACAAACTTTTATTTTTACCTGATTTCAAGATGTTAAAGTGTTCATATAGAATTGTGAGATGTGAATGGGTGTTATTTTTATTTGCAAAAAAAGGACCAATAAAGATCAGAAAAAAAATTTGATTTTGATAGAAACACTATTAGCCAGGGTGGTATGCCCTTCACAGTACAGTATGACATTCTTGAACACAGAAATAGAAGGCAGAGTCCTTAGGAGTCACAAGTTCATTCTTGTAACTGCTGAAACAGCAAAACTAATATAACCCAGAAACCATTCACTACACTCCCATTCATTCTCAGACATACCTACATTCTGTTCTTATTTCTCTACTTCTGTTCTTGTTTAAGAGAAGCAGGACCCTTTAATTGCAGTAAGAAGAGCAAAAATGACAAAAAAAAAAAAAAAAAAGAAAAAAAAAATTAGAAAACAAAACAACAACTTGCATCTTTTTACCACCTTTGGCTTTAATAGTTTTTCACCGACATCTTATTGAGTATTCACATAAAAATAGCAAATAAGAAATTAAAAAAAACAAAACAAAACTCACTGCTGTGGAGTCTAATCTGACTTACACCCCTCCTTGGGTTTCTGAAGCATATCTCTATGGAAGCAGATTGTTCAGTCTTCCTTCTGAGAAGTGGCTGGTGGGTTTGAACTGTCAGCCTTCTGGTTAGCAGTCAAATGCCTTAGGCACTACACCACCAGGTGTTAATATAGCTTCATTAAGCAAATAAAGAAACTTAATGTCTTAAAGAGTAAGTGACTAGTCATTGTCACACAGTTATTGACACAGCCGGTGTAGAATCTAGAATTAAGATTCTTAGTTAACTGAATTTTACTATATGACAGTGTGCAGCTTAACTTCTATTATTTGAAATATCTTTAAGATATTCCTCTTTTTAAATAAATGATATGTAAAAGTCATGCTAAGTATTCCATAAATATCATAGAAACAAATAAGAGAAAATTTATATAAAATAATAATGCAGTATGACTGATAAGATTTTCTGATTGTTTCCAAAAACCTGTTAGTCTATTCAAAATACAGGTCAGACTCCCTAAAGTGGACTACTAAAAGTCCTATGTATCTTCTTTTTGAAACTGGAGACTGGCCAAGCATTCATTTGGCTACTGCTGGAACTAATGCAGTTCTGTTTAAAGTAGGTCACAGCATACTCCTGAATTGTCTCAAAGACACTGTGGGCTTTGACTAGGGGGAGTGATGCTGCCTTTTGCACACTGGCTGCCTTCAGTGGTTCTTTACCAGCCTTCATGTGGGAATTCACACAGCAATCAGATTTCCCTGTGATTGGGCTCTATCCCACAGGGTCTATTTAACTCCTTGTGATCCTCCTTTATAAAGGAAATAATCAGTCTCCTTCTTTATTTATTTTTACTGACAATACAGAAATGCAGCAATTTCCTTACTTTTTTGATTAGAGTATTTATAGCATTATAACTAATATCTCATGAGAGTCATTGATGATAATTAATAATAACTCTATATACTTTGAAACAGAAAATATGTTCCCAAAACAACTGATTATTTCTTAACTACTGAATTCCAGTTTAATGGTATGTATTTCCTAGATGAGGGGCCCTGATGGCGCAATAGTTAAGCATTAGTTTGGAAGCTGTGACAAGACAGAAGGTGACTGTGCTTGATATTCATTGGTCAGGAATTGAACCCAGGTTTCCCTCATGAAGGTAGAAAATTCTACAACTGAACCAGCACTGCTCTTCTTGCCTTGCATAAATTTGCTGCTAAGGTTTATGGCAGGTTAAATTGTGCCTGTATCCTCAATATAATGAGGGTCACTTAGTAATTTCTTGCTGACTTGAGGACACTTTAGTTTTTCCTGGTATTGCACATTCTCTCTGAGTCTTTGCCACTTCCACCCAGGTCCATCAGCCACCCTCGTCACAGCAATCTCATTCCAGGCATCTGACTTTCAATTCCAGCAGAAGGCTCTTGGTGGGAAAGGCCAAGCCTGCCTTCACTTTGCTTGGTGGGACATGGCACTGAAAAAACCCTTGTAAAGAAGTACCGAGAAAGGAGAGATAATTTAAAAGAGTCAGAGTGAATTCTATTTAAAAAATGATTTGATGGTAGTTATGCATAGTCTTTATAATGTCAAAACACACAATGGAAACTCTAATGCAATGAAGTGTTTAGTGAACATGCAAAATTTAGGTCCACTTGCACAGTACTTAAGCTCTTGGCTGCTAACTAAAAGGTCAGCAATTTGAACCCACCATCTGCTCTGCAGGAGAAAATGTGGCAGTATGTTCCCATCAAGATTGTTGTTGTTGTTGTTGTTATGTGCTGTCTAGTCGGCCCCGACTCATAGCGACCCCTCCTTGGGTTTCTGAGGCAGTATCACTACGGAAGTAGGATTGCCCAACCTTCCTTCCAACCCATCAAGATTACAGCCTAGAAATCCTATGGGACAGTTCTTTTCTGTCCCATAGAGTTGCTATGAGTCAGAATTAACTCTATGGCAATGGGTTTTGATTTTTATATGATATGTCCATAAATCAGAATTGACTCATTATCAATGGGTTTGAATGTGGAAATGTTTTCTTTAAATTTATATTTTTCCTTTTGCCAAATGACTGTTACAACATTCCTCAAAAATAAATATTTTCAGAAACATGTTTTGGTTCTCTCCTGTCAACTGTATGTAATAAGCTCTAAGTAATTCAGAAGAGTCTAAAATTATCCTTGCATTTATACATTTTAAGCTGAAGTCTTTCATTTTTGTGTTGCATTGTTACACTGGGTCAATTTGCTCTGACAGTTAGTCATGAACAAGATCTGTGTAGAATCTTAAAACAATGGTTAGTGTATGAATTTTCCCTAAATATAAGGATAATGATGATAACTGAAACCCTGCCTAGATTTGTTTATCTGAGATCAATGTTTCTAAGTGTGCTTATGCTGAAATTGCCCTCATTTCTTTGTCTTGGTTTCCATTATATATATATATATATATATATATATATAGTTAAACTTCAAGTTAACCTATCACAATATGTTAAGAGTGATCTGACCTTTTCATATCTATTTCAGTGTGATTTTGCTCAATATTATACCTGTTAAAAGTTTCTATTAGAAAAATAAAGAGAATAAGTAAACAAATAAAAATGCTTTGCCTAAACAAGGAAATGATAGAGCTTGAATAAATCCTTAAATATCCCTGTCTAATTTTTAGAGATAAGGCAATGAAAATCCTGAGATATTAAATGACTAATCCATTGTCAACCAAGTACTCTAAGACAAAGGGCTAGAGTTAGATTTCTTAACTCTTAGATCAATTTTGTTGCTTCAAAACTTAGGATCATTTTTAATGTAAAATCACAGATATTTATAGATAATTTTAATGATATCCCTGTGTTTTAAGATTTGAAAATCACTATATATTATAACTCATTACATAATGATTTTGTATTGAGTATGTGTTATGTACAGATACTGAACAAAGCACTTGGAGTAGAATAATTCACTTGCTTCTCAAAGAAAACCTTATTGGGTATCATTGCTAATATTATCTCTATTTTACAGATAAGAAGTACAAGAAGATATAGTTAAAACATGTCCAAACTTACATTGATGGTAAGTGATAAAGCAAGATTTGAACCTAGACCACAGAGCTTCAAATATGTTGACTGTTAAAACATTCTTTTGAGAGGCCGAGTTGGCCAAAACTGTGTCACTTGCTTTTTGATGCCAGGATTATTGGGAATTTTGTAATTTATCTTTTTTTCCCCCATTCTGCTTACTAGAACAACTTAGATTGAAAATGGTGATTCACTTTTACCAAATTAAAGTATTGTCTGGAATTCTTTATTAAGCTATACTGCTAGCACCACAATGTTTTCTATTCTTATTTCCCACTGACCTCTTTTTTCTTGCTTTTTTTTTATTACCCTGTTTTATCTTGTATTGAATGCAACTTTGCAAAACATTTTATATCTTAATTTGGAACAAAGCAGGACAAAAAGAAATCTTTTAAAAAGTAAACTAACAAACCAATTCACAAAATCTACTATAAGCAAGAATAATACAGGTTAGTTATTGTTCATGAATGTGGGGCTAATTGTAAGCAGTTGTGCTGAAAATACTGAAAAAATCTAAATACATTTGATTACAAAGTTCTACAAGACAGAATATATAAATATGCTCATCACAAGAGGAACAGGGCAATTTGGGATCATTTGCAGAAGTTTATTCTTACAGGCACGAGCTTAGAATTTAATTAAATTTTGTGTTGCATCACAACTGCAAGGATTAATTAGGTATCACTTTTTATCCACATGGGTTTACACAGAAACCCAAACAAACAAACAAACAAAAAATCCTGGATAACTCAGATTTAAAAAATATATATGTATATATGTGTGTGTATATATATATATATATATATATATATATATGTGTGTGTGTGTGTGTGTGTGTGTGTGTATATATATATATATATATATATATATATATATATATATATATATATATATATATATATATATATATGTATATAAATTTTTCATTGTGTTCTATAGAGAAAACTCTTAATGAATATAATGTTTTATTGTTCTCTGTGATCTCTGGAAGGCCTGGTAGAACAGTGGTTAAAGCACTTAGCTGCTAAGCAAAAGGGCCAAGGGAGAAAGATGTGATAGTGTTTCTGTAAAGATTTATATCCTTGGAAACACTACAGAGCAGTTTCAGTCTGTCCTATAGCTTTATTCTGAGTAAGAATCAACTCTATGACAGTGAGTTTAGGATTGGGATCACTGGTGGCCACGTGAATTTCACCTCCTAATAATTTGAGATACATGCAAAACACTTTACAAAAATATAGTACAGCAGTTGAAATAATTACATGGTAGTCACTATACTGCTATAATAAAAAGAGACACTATGTGATTACAAAGAAACACCTTATTCTATATTTTAAATCTTACCTGCACACATTTGACAGCAAACTAATTTTCAGTATTTTATGTGTCAAAATGATGTAAATTATGGAGATTTTTATAATTGTATTATTTGATAATTTTTTCATATTAAGATTCTAAGATAATAATAATATGAACAAGAAAATCTTTATAGTAAAAGTAGCCTTTCTAGATTCCCAATGACCAGTGACGAGATGAGTTGTGGGATGACATCAAGAACACTATACATGAAGACATCAAAGGGTAATTAAAGAGACAAGAAAGGAACAAAAGACCATAATGGATGTCTGAAGAGAATCTGAAACTCGCTTTTGAAAGGAGAGTAGTTAAAGCATGTGAAAGAAATGATGAAGTGAAAGAGCTGAAGAGAAGTTTCAAAAGAAAGCTCCAGGGGAAAAAGTAATGTATAATAATGAAATGTGCAAAGACCTGGAGTGAGAAAATAAAAAGGGAAGAACACTCAATTTCTTGAACTGAAAATAATCCTCAAGTTTTGAGGCGCAATATTGAAGGATTCTACAGGCAATATATTGAATGATCCAGGAAGCATCAAAAAAAGACAAAAGGAATTCACAGAGTCACTGTACCAAAAGCAATTTGTGTTCAACTATTTCAGGAGGTAGTATATGATCAAGGACAAATGGTATTGAAAGAAGAAGTCCAAACTGCACTGAAGGCATTGGTGAAAAACAAGTCTCCATGAATTGACTGAATATCTATTTAGATGTTTCAACAAATAGTTGCAATGTTGGATGCCCTCACTTGTTTGTGCCAAGAAATTGGAAAGACAGTCATCTGGCCAACTGACTGGAAGAGATCCATATTTGTGCCAATTCCAATGGAAATGTAATCCAATAGAATGAAGAAATTATTGGGCAATATTATTAATATCACATGCATGTAAAATTTTGCTGAAGATAATTCAAAAATAACTGCAGCAGTACATTGAACATGGAACTGCCAGAAATTCAAACCAGATTCAGAAGAGGACATGGAACTAAGGAAGCATTGCTGATGTCAGATGGATTTTGGCTAAAAAAGGAGAATACCAGAAAGATGTTTACCTGTGTTTCATTGACTATGCAAAGGCATTTAACTGAGCAGATCATAAAAAATTATGTATAACATTAAGAAGAATGGAAATTCCAGAACATTTAATTGTGTTCATGAGGAATTTTTCCATAGACCAAGAGGAAGCCCCTTTCAATAGAGCAAGGGGACACTGTATGGTTTTAAATCAGGAAAAGTGTGCATCAGGGATATATTCTTTCACCATACTTATTTAATATGCATGCTAAGCAAGTAATCCAAGAAGATGGACTATGTGAAGAAGACAATGGCATCATTGGTGGAAGACTCATTAACAAGTTGTGATACTCAGATGACACAACTTTGCTTGGTGAAAGTGAAGAAGACTTGAAGTACTTACTGATGAAGATCAAAGATTATAGTATGGATTACAACTCAACATAAGAAAAATAAAAATCCTCACAACTGGACCAATAAGCAACAACAAGATAAATGGAGAAAAGACTGAGTTGTCAAGGATTTCATTTTAAGTAAATCCACAATCAACACCCATAGAAGCAGAAATCAAGAAATCAAATGACATATTTCCTTGGGTGAATCTGCTAAAGAGACCTTTCAGTATTAAAGAGCAAAGACGTCACTTTAAAATATACCTGACCCAAGCCATGGTCTTAACTTCATATGCATGTGAGAGCTAGACAATGAATAAGGAAGACTACAGAAGAATTAATGTGTTCAAATTGTGGTGCTGGTGAAGAATATTGGATATGATAAGGACTACCAGAAGAACACACAAATTTGACTTGGAAGAGGTACAGCTAACATGCTCCTTAGAAACAAGAATGGCCAGACTTGGTCTCTTCTACCTTGGTCACATTGTCAGAAGGGACAAGTTCCTGGAGAAGGATATCATACTCGGTAAAGTAGAGGGTCAGTGAAAAGGGGGAAGATGTTCAATGAGATGGATTAACACAGTAGCTACGAAAATGGGCTCAAGCATAGCAACGATTGTGATGAGGGCACATAACTGGCTGTGTTTCCGTCTGTTGTACATGGGGTCACTGTCAGTCTAGACCATCTCAAAAGCATCTTATAGTAACAGATTCCCATGATGAGATTTCCAAAGGCATTTTTTTTTCTTCCTTTGAGGAATTGATACAGTCTTGACATTTCTGGATAAATTCAGAAATTTAGCATTATTCATATGATAAAAATATATTTTCTGTGTTTTGTTTTGGGTTCTGTAGCTAACTCAAAAAGCAAATTTAATCTTTTACAGTCCATGTATCTATGGAATTTTTATAAGAAATAAAAATCGTTTTAGTCCAAAATTTATCATATGATTTGTAAAATATTATTTATCTCTATCTTTGAAAACAAAATATTTTGCAATTTAATAATTATGTGTTAATTAAAGTGAAATAATACATATTTACTAGTATATCACATTTTAGTCAGAAAAAAGATAGATGTGATTTAGTATTCAAATGTTGCCACCATGTTTAAATTCATGGCTGTGGTTCCAGAAGAGAAACAAAAGAAGCTGTCTGTTCTCTCCACAGGTGGAAGAGATTGCAATAACTTTCAGACTAAGTAGGAATAGATACTGTCAAACATAATTGCCCTATTCTGCTGCATTTTTTGTTTGTTTGTTTTTCTTACTATTTTTTAATATTCCACCTTGGAATAGTAAAACACAGACATATGAAAAATATGCATACCTATTTGCAAGTCACAGTGAGAATATAGGGCATAAACAGGTTCTATTTGCCATTGTGGCCTTGCCGATTGAACTCAATTCATTTACTAAAGATACAATCTTTACTAGTAACTGAAGATTGGACCATCTACTTCCATAGTGTTATCGCCTGGGAACCCAAGGAGGGGTGGTTAAGAGTTGGGTCTGACTCCAATGCAGTCAGTTATTGAGTGAGTGACTGAACTAGAAATTTTAAGAAAAACTGTTTTCCAAACATAGCTCTTATTTTTTAATCAGAGAGAAAATTTTGCTAACATTTTTACCTTTTCTTATTGAGCACAGTAGCTTCTCTATTACATTTTGCCCACAGACCACAGCAGTTTTTTAGAGAGTGAGTAAAAACTTATTATGCAATAAAACCTTTAGCGATTCTAACCCAGGAGCATGTTTAAAAATATTACATTAGAAATATACTGACAGTCATAACTTCAGGCAATTTGAGATCTATTTTCAGCTCAGATCCAATCTGGAAATTATGCTTCCTACCAAAAAGTTATATTTTAGAAAACTCTTCCCACCAGCTTAACATGGATCAGAAAACAGAGCAGCAAAGAGAAGACATAGAAAGACAGAGAAAAAAGTCCATGAAAACAAAAAAGGGAGGTCATATTGGTCTAGGGATGATAGCCAAATACAAATGCCATTGTCTAGTACAAATATCCTTTACAAATACCATGACAAATACAGTATAATCTTTTTCCTTGCACTTGTCATCCTTTATCTATTATTAAAAAGATACATGAAAATGTTAACATACTGAAAATTCTAAATATTGAATACTACAAGTAGAATTATTTAATGAGTATAGCTTGGTGTATGTGTATAATCTATACTGTTTAGAGCTTTTTGCCTAAATTTCCCGAGTAAGGGAAAGAAAGAGTGATTTTGCAATTTTAATTTTTCTATCAGAGTTTCTTGATAGTAATTATTTCACCCTTTAAATATACACTAAGGTATGTTTGAATATGCTCCACCAAACCTGGATATAGAAAGAACATTTGCTCTGTGCAGGAAGCAGTAGAGAAATTAAGAGTAATTAGATCATCTTTTGCAATGATTGGCCAACTCCATGGAAACTGGGACATAACAGGCCAGCTCACTTCTCACAGCCTCAAGTGGGAACTAGGGAAGAGTGCTGCATATGTTCTAGATCCAAAGGCAGGAAGAAAATACAAAAGAAAATAAAAAGAAAAGCTTCTCTTTTTGCTTATTTAGCCTCCCAGATATTTCAGATACTCATGTGTTGAAATCATGACAGTAATAGGAGAATATCGGCAACTTTAACAGATGAGAGCCAAAGCCATTATTAATATCATGAACTTTTCACTTATAACATTTGGAATTACCATAACCAGAAAGTGAAGCAAAGGAAAAAATTTCTATAGAAGACATTTTTAAGATTTTAACATACAAAATCAGAAAGGGGGTGTGTCAGGGTTGTATCCTTTCACCATACTTGTTCAGCCCGTATTCTGAGCAAATAATCCAAAAAGATGGACTATATGAAAAAGAACATGACATCAGAATTGGAGGAAAGCTCATGAACAACCTGCAATATGCAGATGACACAACCTTGTTTGCTGAAACTAAAGATAACTTGAAGTACTAACTAATGAAGATTAAAGACTACAGTCGGCAGTACTGATTACACCTCAACACAAAAAAATGAAAATCCTCATAAGTGGACCAATAAGCAGCATCAAGATAAATGGAGAAAAGATTGAAGTTGTTAAAGATTTCATATTACTTGATTCTACCATCAACAACAGAAGCAGTGGTCAAGAAATCAGATGGTATATTGTACTATGTAAATATACTGCGAAAGACCTCTTTAAAGTGCTAAGAAGCAGAGATGTCTCTTTGAAGACTAAGGTGTGCCTAACCCAAGCCATGGTCTTTTCAATCTCCTCATATGCATATGAAAGCTGGACAATGAATAAGGAAGACTGAAGAAGAAAGACTCTCTCTCTCTCTCTCTATATATATATATTCTGCCTCTCTCTCTCTGTGTGTATATATAGGACCTGTATAGAAATTACTTTTGTAGGGTAATTGTATTTAGTTTCTTTTAAATTTCAAGGTATCATTTATTATTTACGTATAATGCACCAGCCACTCCTTGGAAGGAAGATGGGGCAATCTACTTCCATAGTGATACTGCCTCAGAAACCCAAGAAGGGGTTGCTATGTGTTGGGTCCGACTCGACGGCACGTAACAACAACAACAACATGGCGACTATTTGTATAAGCAAAGGATATTCTAAGTGCAATATATAGATAACACTTGAGGAGGAATAATACTTGTTCAAAAATTTCTGGAAGACTTCTGCTTTTGTCTATGATGGAGTAATTGGGACCAGACTTGTTATTCTACCATAAACAGCTAGAAAATTAAACATAATAGATAATACATGTGTCTTCAAACATCAGACAACAGGCAGCGTGAACTATAATCCCTGAGATGAGGGAAAAAAATGAGGTGAATCCTACTATTGCCTTTGTTTCTGCCTTGAGACCCTCCCCCACCCCCCCAGACTACAGTGCAAGGAGGGAAAACAAAGCAGAACACTTTGTTCTCACTGAGTGAAAGAGAGAATAGAGCTGGAGAAGCTGAAGTGGGAGCCATTTAAATCATTTGCTGTCCATCCAACTCTGACTCATGGTGATTACATTTGTGTAAGGGTAGAACTGTACTCTACAGAGTATTCAATGGTTGATTTTTTGGAAGTAGATCAGACATTTCATCTGATGTGCCACCGGGTGGACTCAAGCCTCCAACCTTTTGGTAAACAGCTTAGTATATTAACCAATTGTCCCATGCAGGACATTCAGTACCTAACAACAGTTACATCTTTTTAGTAGGGTGTGGTATGCAGTTCTAAGATGGCACCAAAAATCCATATTTCGTTGTATTTATAAACATGCACAATTTTTTTCTCATGTGTTCTGTACATGGTGACTTGCTAACAAAGAGAATATAATAAAAGTGATGGATGTCACTCCTGAGATTTATTGTTTATTGTTCTTCTTTCAAGGAGACTCCAGCTCATGGTTATCCCAAGTACAACAGAATAAAACATTACCCTGTGCCACTCTGGGTTTCATCTTATTGCTTTTTCTGATGGAAGCCAGCTTACATACTGTAAACTTCTTTAGGGAAGAGGACCATGTGGCAAAGAACTTAAGGAGGCCTATGGTCAACAATCCATGAGGAACTATATCATGTGAACAACCATTTCCAAGTGAGCTTGGAAGAGGATCTTCCAACAATCAATCCTTCAAATGACTGAAGCTTTGGGTGTCAACTTCATTTCAGTCTATAAGAGACTATTAATCAGATGACACCATGTACAGATTCCTATCCCACTGGAAATGTGTGATAGTAAGTATATTTGAAATATAATTTATATGCAGTAAAATGCATCCATTCTAACTGCACAGTTTGATGAGTTTTAAAAAATACATACATTTGTTTAATAATCATTTCATTCAGGATATGGGACATTTCCATTACACATAAAAGTTCTGCCATACCACTTTGCAATGAGTCACCTGTAGGGTGAGAATTATTAAAGAATGTAATCAATATCACTGAAATGTGCATGTAGAAATTGTTGAATTGGTGTATGTTGTACAGTGTATATTCTCAGTTAACACAACAATAATAAATTATATATAAAAAAGAATACAACCCAGCAATAAGAAGGAATGAATTATTCACACATGTAACACTATAAATCAATATCATGAATTATGACCATTCTCACTCCCAAGGAGCATTCCAGCTACATGTCCTACAGTTGCCTTTGTTTCTGCCTTGAGACCCTCCCCCGCCCCCCAGACTACAGTGCAGGGAGGGAAAACAAAGCAGAACACTTTGTTCTCACTGAGTGAAAGAGAGAGTAGAGTTCTTTTACCAGTCCATGGTCTTTTCAGCATTTTTCTCCAGCACCACAACTCAAAAGCATCAATTCTTCTTCAGTCTTCCTTATTCATTGTCCAGCTCTCACATGCATATGGGACAACTGAAAATATCATGGCTTATACCAGACACGCCTTAGTCCTCAAGGAGACATCTTTGCTCCTCAGCACTTGAAAGAAATCCTTTGCAGCCAACTTGCCCAGTGCTCTACGTTGTCTGATGTCATGACTGCTGCTTCCATTGGCATCAATTGTAAAACCAAGCAATGTGAAGCATTTGACACCTTCCATCTCTTCTCCATTTATTGTGATGCTGCTTAGAGGTCCAGTTGTGAGGATTTTTGTTTTCTTTATATTGAGATGTAATCCATACTGCACTCTGTAGTCTTCAATTTTCATCAGTAAGTGCTTCAAGGGGGAGCTCTGGTAGCATAGTGGCTAAGGCACTTGACTGCTAACCAGAAGGCTGGCGGTTCAAACCCACCAGCCACTCCTCGGAAGGAAGGCTGGGCAATCTACTTCTGTAGTGATACTGCCTGGGAAACCCAAGGAGGGGTCTCTATGAGTCGGGTCTGACTTGACGGCACATAACAACAACAACAACAACAACAAGTGCTTCAAGTTATCCTCACTTTCAGAAAGCAAAGTTGTGTTGTCAGCATATCGCAGATTGTTAATGAGTCTTCCTCCAATCCTGATGCCATGTTCTTCTTCATATAGTCCAGCTTCTCAGATTATTTGTTCAGCATACAAGTTGAATAAGTATGGTAAAAGAATATAACCCTGACACACTCCCTTCTTGATTTTAAAACATGCAGTGACTCCTTGTTCTGTTTTAATGTCAGGCTCCTGGTCTATGTACAGTTTCCTCATGAGTACACATAAGTTCTGGAATGATCATTCTTCTCAATGTTATCCACAATTTGTTATGATACACACAATTGAATGCTTTTGCATAGTCAATAAAACACAAATAAACATCTTTCTGGTATTCTTTGCTTGAGCCAAGATCCATCTGACATCTGCAATGATATTCCTTGTTCCATGTCCTCTTGTGAATCCAGCTTGCACCTCTGGAAGTTCTCTGCCAATATACTGCTGCAACCATTTTTGAATTATCTTCAGTAAGATTTTACTTGTGTGCGATATTAATGATATTTTTTGACAATTTCCATATTCTGTGGGATCACCTTTCTTTGGGATGGGTACAAATATGGATCTCTTCCAGTCAGTTGGCCAGGTAGCTGTCTTCCAAATCTCTTGGCACAAATGACTGAGTGCCTCCAGTGGGACATCCATTTCTTGAAACATCTAGTGGGTATTCCGTCAATCCCTGGAGCCTTGTTCTTTGTCAATTCCTTCAGTGTAGCTTTGACTTCTTTCTTCATTGCCATTGGTTTTTGATCATATGCTACCTCCTGAAATGGATGAAGATCTATCAGTAGTTCTTTTTTGGTACAGTGACTCTGTGTATTCCTTCCATCTTCTTTTGATGTTTCCTGCATCAGACAATATTTTGCCCACAGAATCTCAGTTTTGCAACTCGAGGCTTAAATTTTTTCCTCAGTTCTTTCAGCTGAGAAATGCCAAGTGTATTCTTCTCTTTTGGTTTTCTAACTGCAGATCTTTGCACATTTCATTATAGTAATTGGCTTTGTATGCTCTAACTGGTTTTTGAAATCTTCTGTTTAGTCCTTTTATCTTGTCCTTCCTTCCATTTGCTTTAGCTACTCTCTTAAGGGCAAATTTCAGAATCTCTTCTGATATCCATTTTGGCCTTTTCTTCTTTTCTCATCTTTTTAATGCCCTCTTGCTTTTTTCATGGATGATGTTCTTGATGTCACCCACAATTCTTCTGGTTTTCAGTTATTGGTATTCAATACATCAAATTTACTTTTTAAATGGTCTCTAGATTCAGGAGGGATATATTCAAGATCACATTTTGGCTCTGGTAGATTTGTTTTAATTGTCTTCAATTTCAAGTTGAGCTTGTATATGAGCAGTTGATGGTCTGTTCCACAATCAGCTGGTGGGCCTTGTTTTGGCTGAAAATATTGAGCTTTTCCATAACCTCTTGCCACAAATGTAATCAATCTTATTCCTGTGTATTCCATCTGGTGAAGTCCATGTGTATAAGTGTCTTTTGTGTTATTGAAAATAGGTATTTGCAATGAATAAATCATTGGTCTTACAAAGTTCTATCATATGATCTCCTGCATTACTTCTATCACCAAGGCCAAATTTTCCAACTATTGGTGATTCTTCCTTATTTCCAATTTTTGCATTCCAGGCACCAGGGATTATTAACATATCTTGATAGTGTGTTCAGTCAATTTCAGACTGCAGAAGTTGATAAAAATCTTCAATTTCCTCATCTTTGGCTTTGGTGTTTGGTGGATAAATTTGAATAATAGTCATATACTACATGGGAATACTACAAGGTTTAAAATCAGGAATATGTTTGCTCCAGGGTTTTATACTTTCACCATATGTATTCAGTCTGTATACTGAGCAAATAATCTAAAACTAGATGGCATGAAAAAGAACGTGGTATCATGATTGGAATAAAACTAATTAAAAACTTGCAATATGCAGATAAAACAACCCTGCTTGCTGAAAGTGAAGAAGATTTTAAACACTTGCTGGTGAAGATCAAAGACTACAGCCTTCAGTATGGAATGTACCTGAAAATAAAGAAAATAAAAATCCTCCCAACTGGATTGATAACCAGCATTGTGATAAACAGAGAAAAGACTTAAGTCATCAAAGATTTCGTTTTGCTTGGATCCACATTCAATGTCTATGGAAGCAGCAGTCAAGAAATCAAATGACAAATTGGCCAAATCTGCTGCAAAAGACCTCTATAAAGTGCTTAAGAGCAAAAATGCTACTTTGAAGACTAAGGCTTTCCTGACCCAAGCCATGTTTTTTTAATATCTTCATATGCATGTCAGAGTTGTACAATGAATAAAGATGTCAGAATTGATACATTGGAATTACAATGTTTATGAAGGATGTCAAGTGGTCCATGGACTTCTATAAGAGGAAAAGATCTGTCTTGAAGGAAGTCTAGCCAGATTTCTCCTTAGAAGTGAGAACGGGCAGACTCATCTCTCACACTTTGGCCATGTTGTCTGAAGGGATCGGTTCATGGAAAAGAATATTATGCTTTGTAAAATATGAAAAAGAAGAAGACCTTCAACCTGATGGATTGACACAAAGACTGAAATGATTGGCTCAAGCATAGAAATGATTGTGAATATTGTCCCAAAACAAATAATGTTTTGTTCTGTAACAGATATGGTTGCTATGAGTAGGAAACAACTTGATGGCAATGACTTTGGGGTAATGTGTTATATAGCAATGTGTTACTCTGGGTTCTCTGGAACCAGTAAAGCTTATACACACACACACACATATTCATACATACATACATACATATACATACATACACACACACACACACACATACATACATACCGAGAGAGAGAGAGAAATTTACCTTAGGAAAATGGTTCACACACTTGTAGAAGCTGACAAGTCCCAAGTTTCTGATCAAACATCAAGCTGGAGCCTTTTTCTGACTCATGCAGCTGCAGGGGCTGACGAGCTCAAGGCTGGCAGACAGTATACCTGCTGTTGACTCTGACAGATGACAAATCCAAGATCACCAGGCCAAATGATGGATTGCTCACTCATGGACAGTTGTAGGCAGTGTAACAGGATCCAGATCCACTGAAGAGTCTCTTTTTACCAGTAGCCCATAAATATATTGGAAGTAGGCCACCCTCCTTGGGAAACTCCTTTTCAACCTATTGGCTGCTCAAAGCATATACATCTGATCTCATTATGGGAATAATCACATTGCAATGGCTTAAACCATTCAGAATCATGGTCCAGAGAAGTTGACACACAGCCCCAACTATCACAGCAAGATTAGTCTCTGAAATTAGGATGATGTCATAATAAATATTTATAAATAACTTAATAGCTTGTTGCTGTTTTTGTTAATTGATGTTGAGTCAGTTTTCAAGTCATAATGACCCAATATGACAGAAAAGGACTGCCCAAAAGGGTTTCCTAAGTTGTAATGTTTATGGAAGCATATAAAATAGTCTTAATAGTTACTTCACTCTGTTAAAAGAGTCTTAAACAAGATTTGAAAAGATCAAGTTGTTCATAAATAACAGATCAGCAGAATAAAGTTCAAAATTTCTGAGAGACAAAATATTAAACATTTAATGTTATGAATTTCATATAATTCAATATTCAATTAAAAAATACTGATAATGTAAAAACTTAGGACATTTTGACTCATACAAGGGAGAAATGTGACTTATAAAAAGGAGAATATTTAGTCAGGAGGAATAGATTCCAAGACGATGGCAATAACAGAATTAATAGATAAGACTTTGACATCATCATGAAAAATGTGCTTGAGTATTTAAAGGAAAGCATGGAAATAATAATGAAAGAAATTAAAGACATATAAAAGAACTAAATGGAATATGTAATGTTTTATACCTCATGGCATATACAAAATTAAAAATTTACTGGATAGAATAAATAGGAGACAAGACATTGAAGATATGGCAATACTTTTTTAATGTAAATTCCACAGGCAAGGTCACTACAAGCTAAAAAATAAATATGAACAGTGCCTTAGTGAGTTGTTAGATTGTCTTAATGTCTAAGTTATTTGTCAGAGATATGAAACAGCTTACCATATGCTTTATAACAATTCCAAAAGCAATGGGTGGTGGGGTCAGAAAAAAAGTTAAAGAAATAAGGGTGAAATGTTCCAGAAGAAGATTGGCAGTTTAAACTCACCAGCTACTCTGCAGGAGGAAGATGGGGCAATTTATTTCCATAAAGATTTACTGCCTTATAAACCCAATGGTGGTTGTGATAAGTTGGAATTGACTCAATGGCAGTGGGTATAATTTTGGGTTTAGACTTGGTAAGTAGAATCTCAATGAATTCCAATCTAGATAAACTCCAAGGAAAAAAAAAAAAGCAAACAAGCAAAACCTAGACCCCTCATAATCAAATTATTAAATATCACCAATAAATTAAAATATTTTAAGCAAAGCAAAGTAAAAGGCAAATTATTTAGTGAGGAGCAAAAGTAACCCAAGTCAGAAGATAATGGAATGACATCTTCAAATTGGTGAAAGAAAAACCTATTAACCTAAGTTTCATATTTAGCAAAATTGTATATAAGGGGAAAAAAAGGGACAATGTAAATATTTTTTTCAAACAAACCAAAGCAGAAAAATGTGTTACCTGCTGAGTTGTACTACAGGAAATATTAAAGAAAGTTCTTTAGGTAGAAGGACAGTGATACTTGATGGACATTTAGATCTACTGAAAGGAATGAAGAGCATGAGGATTGGAAAATGTGACTAAATATTATATTTTTTTCTTATTTTAAATCTCTATAAAAGCAAGTGACTTTTTAAAACAAAATAATAAATATATTTTGTAGTACTTATAGCATACTTGAGATGTGTCTCATGCATGAAAGCAAAAACACAAAGGGCTGTTATTGATAGGTGCCATTAAGTCAGTTCTAAATCATAGTGACCTCATGTACAATGGAACAAAACACTGTCTTCCTCTATTTTGCAAAAGATAGGAAATGTATAATTATATATGTTTATTTTTCATTATAAGTGGTATAACATTATCTGAAGATAGAATGTGATAAGTTAAATGTGTACATGGAAAAACTAGAACAAAAGGTAAAAATAAATCAGTTATTTAGAACAAGACAACAAAGGAAAAGAAATATATATATTAAACAAGAAGGCAAAGATATATGTGTATGTATGTGTATGCACACATATATATATATGATTTGCAGCTAATAATAAAAAATCAGGTGTAATTATAATAATATCCGGGAAAGCAGATCTTAACCAACTAAATCCCACTGCTATAGAATTGAGTACTACTCATTGTATCCCTTTAGGACATAGTAGAACTACCCCATAATTTTCAATGCTGTAAATATTTACTGAAGCTGATTGGTTTATCTTTCTCCCACCGTGTGACTGCTGAGTTTAAACCATCGATCTTTTGGTTAGCATCCAAATGCTTTAAGCATTATTCCAGCAGAATAGACCTTGATGTTTTTGTTAGGTGCCATTGAGTCAGCTTCAACTCAAAGTGACCCTACGTAGGACAGAACAAAACACTGCCTGGTCCTGCACCATCCTCATCATCCTTGCTATACTTAAGTCTGTCATTGCAACCACTCAGTCAAACCATCTTGTTGAAGGTCTTTCCCTTTTCTATTGACCCTCTACTTTACCATGCATAATATCCTTCTCTAGGGAGTGGTCCTTTCTGAGAACATGACCAAAGTATGTGTGATAGTTGGAGCTGTGTGTCAACTTGGCTGGACCCCAGTTCTGTGTGGTTGTTCCCATGATGGGATCAGATGGCTGTGTTCTGAGTAGTCAATCTTCCCAAAGGGAGTTTCCCTAGAGGTGTGGCCTGCTTCCAGGATATCCAGGGACATCCTAGGAAGAGGGACATTCTTCTGTGGATTGGGATTCTGTTGTGCTGCCTGCAACCGTTCATGAGTGAACAGTCCAGCGTTCGGTCTGGAGATCTTGGATTCATCGTTCTTGGAGTCATCAGCCAGTGTACTGCCTGCCAGCCTTGAGCTTCTCAGACCCCTAGGGGGAATGGCCTCCAGCCTGACATTTGCTCCGGGGACTTTGGACTTGCCAGCTTCTATACATTTGTGAGCCATTTTCCTAAGAAAAAATTCTCTCTCTCTTTACATATATATAAGCTTTGCTGATTTTTGTTTCTCTAGAGAACCCAGTCTAACACAGTAGGTGAGATGAAATCTGGCCATTCTCACTTCTAAGGAGCATTCCAGGTGCACTTCTTCTAGGACAGATTCTGGCAGTTCATGGTATTTTTCAGTATTCTTCGCCAATACCACAATTCAAAGGCATCAACTCCTCTTCAGTCTTCCTTATTCATTGTCCAGCTTTCACATGGACATGAGGTGATTAAAAATACCATGGCTTGGGTTAGGTGCACCTTAGTCTTCAAAGTGACATCTTTGTCACTTCAAAGAGTAGATCTTTGGACAAGATATAATACTTGAATAAAAATGACTTTTACAAATAGTAAAATTGGAAATTGATCAAGAAGACATTATTACAATACTAAATGTTTATTTCCTGAATAACAGAACTTCAAAATACATGAAGTAAAAGCTGACTAAACTGAAAAGAAAAATTGAAAATCCACAATGTATGTATGCAGATTTCACTACTTTTCTCTCAGTATTTGATAGAACAAGCAGGTACAAAATCAATTAGGCTAAAGATGACTTGTTAGTAGTATTAACCAATGTAAGTTAATTTACATTTGTGGAATATTATATTCTGCAATGGAAGAACATGCATTCTTCTCAATTGCATTTGGACTATTCACCAAGATGGTCCAGTGTTGGTTATGCTGTTCTAAGTTGGCATCAAGTCAGCTGCAACTCATGTCAACTTTATGAATAACACCACAAAACATTGAGTGGCCCTGTGCCATCTTAATTTTCACTAATATATTTAAGACTATGATTGTAGCTATTATGTTAACCCATCTCATTGTATATTTCTCTCATTTTTGTTGCCTCTTTATTTAAGTATGATGTTCTTTTGTAGCAGTTGTTCTTTCCTGATGATGTGTCCAAAGCAAGCAAGCTGAAGTCTTGCCATGTTCAATTGAAGAAACATTCTCATTTTATTTTTTTCTGAGACTGCTTATGTTTTAGGTAGTCCATGGTATGTTCCACATTCTTCACGAATGCTTCAGTTTGAATACACTCTTCTGTTTTCCTTTTTTTTTTTTATTATCTGACTTTCTCATGCATACAAAGTGATTGAAAAGACAATGGCTTGGGTCAGATGCACCTTAGTAATCAAAGTCACATCTTTGCTTTTTAACACTTTAAAAGGAGGTTTGTTTTTCGTTTTTGTTTTTTTCCTTTCCCAGTAAATTTGCACAGTGCAATACATTGTTTAATTTCTTAACTACTGCTTCCTTGGACACCAATTGTTGATCCAAGTAAAATGAATTCATTGAAAACTTTGCTGATGTTGTGAATGATTGTACTGACCTACAAATACCTCTTCATAAATTTAAAAATATTAGAATGCATTTTAATGTCTGCATGTAACAGAATTAAATTTTAAGTCAATAACAGAAAGTCCTATAGAAAATCCCCAAATTATAAGACTTTACAACACACTTCTAAATAGTTATGTCAAGAAGATTTACAACGGTATTAGAAAATATTCTGAATAGAGAAAACTGAAAATATAAGTCAAAATTCATGAAAATCAGGTAAAGCAATGCTTAAGGAGAAATTTCTAGCTTCAAATCACTATATTAGATTAAAAGAAAGATCTAAATTAAATAAGCTATATTAATAACTAAAGAAGAAAGAAAAAGAGAAAAACTAAATTCAAAATTAATAGAAGGAAGGGAATAACAAAGATAAGTAAAGAAACAAATTAAATAAATCACAGATATGTAATAGAAAGAAATTAATAAAACCAAATGACTTTTTAAAAGTAAAAAAAAAAAGCTTCTAGCTATACTGATCAAGAAAATAAATCAATATCAAAGATGAAAGAAGAGATGGGAATCCAGGTTTTACAGACAATTAAAAGAGAATAAGGAAATATTTTGAGCAATTTTGTGTCAATAAATTTGACAAATTATATGAAATTGAAAATTATTTAAAAGACACAAATGACCAAAACTGATACATCTGTAAAAGACTTATTGTTGTTTCTGTTGTTAGGTGCCATCAAGGTATTTTGGATTCATAGCTACCCTATAGACAACAGAATAAAGCACTGCTAGGTTTTCACCATCCACATAATTGTTGCTATATTTGAGCCCATTGCTGTAGTCACTGTGTCAATCCATTTCATTGAGAATTCCTGTTTTTTAATGACATTCTACTTTAATAAGCAAGATGCCCTTCTTGAGGGACTGATCCCTCCTGATAACAAGTCTGAAGTACATGAGACAATGTCTCACTATCCTTGCTTCTATGTAGCATTCTGGAAGTACTTCTTCTAAGAAAGATTTGTTCATCATTCTGCCAGTCCATGTTGTATTCAATATTCTTTGCCAACACCACAATTCAAACTCATCTAGTTTTTCTCTGTCTTAATATTAATTGTCCAACTTTCATATGCATATGAGGTAAGTGAAAATACCATTGCTTGTGTCAGGCACATCTTAGACTTCAAAGTGACATCTTTGCTTTAAAGAGATCTTTTATAGCAGATTCTCTCAATGCCATACATTATTTCATTTCTTCACTGCTGCGCCATGGGCATTTATTGTGGATCTAAGTACAATGAAATTCTTCAGCAGCTTTAATCCTGTCTCCATTGATCATTATCTGCTACTTATTAACCCAGTTGTGAGGATTTTTTTTTAAATTTTATTTTGAAGTCTGTTGTTGTTGTTGTTATGTGCCTTCGAGTCGGACCCGACTCATAGTGACCCCTCCTTGGGTTTCCGAGGCAGCATCACTACGGAAGTAGATTGCCCCATCTTCCTTCCATACTAAATGCTGTAGTCTCTGATCTTCATCAGAAAGTGCTTCAAGTTCTCTTCACTTTCAGTAAGCAAGATTGCATCATCCACATATTAAATGTTGTTAACGAGTTTTCCCCTAATCTTGATGCCATATTCTTCTTCATATAATCCAGTGTCTAGGAATATTTAGGAGCTCTGGTAGCATAGTGCCTAAGGCACTTGACTGCTAACCAGAAGCCTGGTAGTTCAAACCCACCAGCTACTACTTGGAAGGAAGGTTGGGCAATCTACTTCCATAGTAATACCTCCTCAGAAACCCAAGGAGGGGTCACTATGAGTCAGGTCTGACTCAACGGCACATAACAACAACAACAACAAAGGATTATTTGGTCAGCACACAGATTTAAAAGGTACGGTTTTTATAGTTACAATATTGCCATAGACAATATACTGCTCAAATATCATTGAACTTTTGGGAACTATATTTAAAAAAATCATTGTTTGAGTCAGAGGCCCAAAGTAAAACATTAATTTTAAATTTTCTTATGTGGCTTGTGACTCTGATTTGAAAATGTCTCTACAAGTCTCAGGTATCCCTTTGAGACAAAGTCTCCAGAGAATTGAATAGTCTTATCAGAGGAAGAAGGATTCACATTCATATTTACACTTGTGGGCAATTTGGTGCAGAAACCTTCTGCTGGAAAGAGACATAGTTGGGAGATGAAAATGATGCAATTGTATTTGAAAAGAGATATTAGAACTGTTTATATCTATTTCATGTTGAATCCTCAATTAAGCTTTTATACTATTTAATATGCTGGTTGGTGATATTCATTTTTTCCCAAAAAATCTGAATAGTTTTAGATGGATCACACAATAATCACTTCTAGGATTGCTGCACCTTCCTGTCATATCTTCTTCACTCACATGGGTCCTGCAGATACTAGACTCCCATTCTGCAGACACAGTCAATGATTCACTGCATTCTGAGAGGGATAGCAAGTTTTCTTAGTATGAAATAACAGGAAGAGAATGTATCATTTCTCACAGCAGACCAAGATGTTCCTGAACACCACACTCACTGAAAAGCCAAACCCAGCTCTTAGAGCCAGTACTTGAAGATGACTCAGCTGGCACACCATAAATGTGATTTCTTTAGGGGAAGCATCTTCTACATAATTCTAAAGGTTGATATAGATAATTCTTTCCAAGGGACTTTGAATTTCAGAGAAGCTCATTTAGCTTCCTCAGAATAACAAAGAATGGTCTGCACAGGAGTTTGTTGTTGTTAGTAGGTGTCATCGAGTTGGTTCAGTCTCATAGTAACCCTATGTACAACAGAACAAACCACTGTCTGGTCCTGTGTGATTCTCACAATGTTTGCTATGCTTGAGAACATCATTGTAGTCACTGGACCAATACATCTCGTTGAGGAACTTCACGTTTTTCTCTGACCCATTACTTTACCAAGCATGATATCCCTCTCCAGGGACTACTACTTTCTGACAATATGACCACAGTGCATGAGATGAAGTCTGGCCATTCTCACTTCTAAGAAGCGATCCAACTGCATTTCTTTCAAGATCTGTTCATTCTTCTGGCTGTCCATGGTTTTTCAGTATTCTTTACCAATATCACAATTCAAATATATCAATTCTTCTTCATTCTTCTTTAATCAATGTCCAGATTTCACATATACAGCTATTGAAAGCATCATGGCATGGGTAACTTCAAATTGACATCTTTGCTCCTTAACATTTTAAAGAAGTCTTTTGTAGCATATTTGCCCAGTGCAATACTCATCTGATTTCTTGATTGCTGCTTCCATGGGTGTTGATTGTGGATCAAGGTAAAATGAAATGATTAACAACTTCAATCTTTCCTCCATTTATAGTGATGTTGTTTATTGATCCAGTTGTAAGGATTTTTCTTTTCTTTATGTAGAGGTGTAATCCATACTGAAGGTTGTAATCTTTGATCTTCATCAGTAAATGGTTCAAATTATCTTCACTTTCAGTAAGCAAGGTTGTGTCTTCCGCATATCACAAGTTATTAATGAGTCTTTCTCCAATCCTGATGTTGTGTTATCCTTCACGTAGTCCAGCTTCTCGAATTAATTCCTCAGCAAACAGATTGCATAAGTATGGCGATGTTTACAACTCTGAAGCACACCATTCCTGATTTTAAACCATGCAGTATGCCCTTGTTCTTTTTGAATGACTGCTTCTTGTTCTATGTACAGGTTCTTCATGAGCACAATTAAGTGTTTGGGAATCCCCATAATTTTTTATGATCCACATAGTCAAATGTATTTGCATAGTCAGTAAAACACGTGGTAAACATCTTTCTGATATTCTTTACTTTTGGCCAATATCCCTCATTACATGCCCTCTTCTGGATCTGGTTTAAATTTCAGGCAGTTCCCTGTCAATATACTACTGCAACATTTTTTAAATTTTCTTCAGCAATATATATATATATATCTATATATATATATATATATATATATATCATATTCATGATGTGGTTTGATAATTTCTGCATTCTGTTTGATTACCTTTCTTTGGAACAGGCACAAATATGGGTCTTTTCCAGTCAGTTGCCCAGGTATTTGTCTTTCAAATTTCTTGGCATAAATGAGTGAGCACCTCCAGCACTGCATCCATTTGTTGAAGCATTTCAATGGGTATTCCATCAATCTATGAAACCTTCTTTTTTTGCCAATTCCTTCTGTGTAGCTTGGACTTCTTCCTTCAATACTGTAGGTTCTTGATCATATACTTTCTCCTGAAACTATTGAACACTGATCGATTCCTTTTGTATGGTGACTCTGTATATTCCTTCCTTCTTCTTTTCACATTTCCTTCATCATTCAATATTTGTCACATAGAATCCTTTGATGTTGTAACTCAGTGCTTATCTTTTATCTTCAGTTTATTCAAATTGAGGAATGCTGGATGTGTTTTTCCCTTTTGGGTGCATAGGAACTTTGTTGTTGTTGTTATTTGCCATCGAGTCGCCCCGACTCATAGAGACCTCTCCTTGGGTTTCCGAGGCAGTATCACTATGGAAGTAGGAATGCCCAACCTTCCTTCCGAGGAGTGGCTGGTGGATTTGAACTGCCAGCCTTCTGGTAGGAACTTAATGCACCAGAAAATAAGAAGAAAGAACGCATTCTCTAAAATTAAAAATGTTTAGAAAATGGGGCAAATCCAAGTATATTTTAAAATGACAGCAAATTATTAGATTATTACCTATACAAAGTTGTACTACATGTTTACTTCATTTACTTCGAATCACAATCAATGTTTTAAGTAAATTAGCACCCTGACTTTGAAGTTTCTTGAAAGACATATTTAATAGAATCAGTAAACCACATTTCTATATCAACAGTTGTTTACTTAAATGCTCATAGCCGTTTTCAGAAGTGGTTTTCCCTCATTGCCTTTATTTGCATACTGTTTATTGCCAGGAAGGTTATTTAAGAGCAATGAAAGTTTGAAGTTCAGACTGTGCTCTTTAATCAAGACTTTGGTTATTGCATCTGGAATTATGTGGATATATCTTATTAGTCTAATTTCTTATTTTTGTGACTATTAATAAATTATTTTCAAAAATGAGGAACAGAGTTTGGAATAAAGTTACATTTACTTTACTATGCATATGTGTTCTTAGACCATTACTTATTTAAATCAATGATAGTTGCATAATCAAAATATGACTTTTTTTGCAGAAGGATGCTGTCATCTTGCAGAGCAGAGGAAGTATGATTTGGAACTATGAATACAAGACATTTTATTCTTGGTTCTTCATTTATTCTTTGGAAAGTTTTAACAAATATATAATTTCATTCTCCATCTATACTCCAAAATTCAAATAAAGCAATAATATTGTTTATTCAGATATACAGAAATTTGTCTTTCATTATTTTGATTGTATGAAAATAAAAACGCCATGCAGGGTTTTAAACAAAACCCCTGTGATTTCTAATTTATCTAGTCTTGCATATATGTAGAACTCAACTACTGTTTTATTTTTTTTTTAATTTCTCATGTGTTCATATTTGAAAGGATACACAATTATAATCTTACATCATACTTATTTTGAATTATTGATAAAATTCTAAGGTTAGAATTATATACATTTACTTAAAATATATACCAAGTTTTTTTTCTTGAATCTTGAGGATGATATCATTTACTTCACATTTTCCCAAAAATGTTCAAGGATAGATTCAGCTGAGGCTAATCTTGCACAGACACCAGTGATACAAAATACCTGCAGTCCTTACAGAACAATAGATGACAGACACAGAGTAATCCTTCACAGACAACCAGACACTCACTATGGGAGAGAGATCAAATAGATCTACTGTCTCAGGACCATAGTACTGAGGAACACCAGACTCAGTAGGCACAACAAAATACATAAAAGCCTTGCTCCACATCCTACATTGGCGAGTGGCAACTGGGATCTTAAAAGCTTTCAAGTGGCCATCTAAGATGCAGCTAACAGTCTGCTAGCATTGGAAGTGAAGAAGAATGTAAAAAAAAAAAAGGGGGCATTTTGAAGCAATCAGCCATAGGACATGATGGCCCTTGAGACAAGAAGAACTAGATGGTGTCCAGCTACCAACACCAACCACTCAGGAAAGGATCAAATCTGTAGATCCTGGATAGAGCAGGAGGAAAAACATGGAACAAAACCCAAAAACTCAATAATGACCAGAATTACTGGTCTGATGAAATCTCATGAGACCCACAATACTATGACCCTGGGATACATTATGTGCCTGGAATAAAATGCACCACCCGGGGCTGGCTCTCAGCCCAATAGTTAACAAGATGCATGCAGACCACTCAACCCAGGATGACGCACCCACATACTCTATGGTAATACATCCCTTAGAGCAATAGACTACAGGGCACCAGAGGACCAACATTCAAATCGAGGAAATACAGGACAAACAGGAGTGCATAAATATGAGGGGCACAGGGGGAGTGTTATAGGGTAAGGAGAGGAGGAGACTGGGTTAGTGTTGGACATGGTAAATGGGGAATGAAACTAAATGTACACATAATGTTGAATGTAAAACAAGCTTTTAAAATAAATAAATGAATAAATAAATGTTCATCAAATTCCTTTCTGTCTGTGAGGAAATGGAGTTTTTATTTGCCCTACAGCATTAGAACTGGAATCAAGGATTCCAGAGCCTGTCAGAGAGGAGATCGATTGACAGATCATATCTTAATAAATTTTCCTTTTTATAAATGGTGAAAGTATTAGTGGTAGCTTTGTTATTCACATCTTCTATATTCTTACTAAATTTTGTCTTTCATCTACCTATCTTTTTAATAGAGCTATCAAAATTTATTGTAATGCTTTGGACTTATTTCAGTATATAAGCTCATGACTTTTTAAATCTTTTTGGTTGAGCTTTTTCTTAATTATATTTTAACATAATGATATATTATCATAAATTTCATTTTTATGTTATTAATTTTACTATCAGTTATTCTTTGGTCAATATTTTAATGATTTGTTGTTTTGTAGCTCTTTATTTCCAACATATCTTTTTTTAAAATTTTACTTATTTAGGGAAATCTTAAAAATATATAGTATATAGCTCAATTATAGTTAAATTTAATCTGTAATCTATCTGTTTAGCTATAAGGATTTAATTAATTTATATTAACTAAAATGATTAATCCATAAGAATTACTTTTACCTCTTTATTTTTGTTTTCTATTATTTTTTCTTTACCACTTGTGTTCTTCCTTTCTTTCTAATGGTTTGTAATAAAATTTTAACTTGACTTCTTGTTTTTCCTGCTATCTTAGAATCTATACTCCAAACCCAAACTCACTGCCATCAAGTAGATTCTGACTCATACCAACCCATTTTGTGTTTCTGAGGTGGTAAATTTTTATGGAAATAGATTGCCCAGTCTTCCTTCTGTGGAATGGCTGTTGGGTTTGAACTGCCAGCCTTCTGGTTAGGAGTCAAATGCTGTAGTCACTATACCACCAAGGCTTCTTGTTTTGATATTATCCTATTAGCATACTTACTTTTTCAATTAATAATGACTTAGCTACAAATGGATGAGAAACTAAAAGAAGCCTGCATGGTAAGAATTAGCATGAATCCAATCCCCAAAATATGAAAACTGATTCATCTTCACCTTCCACTTTCTCCATCCTCGTGGTACTCTCTCTTTTTGACCCTAGCCACCCAGAGCTAGATCAGAGTTAAAAAGACAGTGTCCTTCAGACAGCCAGATAGGCAGAAACAAGTGCAAGTTTGAGGAGTACATATGGCACCCCAACCTTCTGATATACGGGCCAAAATTCGGAGCTGATTTCATACTACTGTTTCAGGATGCCAGCCTCAACCTAAGAAGTCCACAAAACACCCTTACTTACTAATTTGCTGGCTCCTCCTGTCTCATTAGGTTCAATATTTTTTTTAAATGACTTCTACAATTCACAAAGTGTATCCCATCTAGCTTTGAATTATGATGTTGGTGGAGAATATTAAATATATTATGGACTGCCAGAAGAAGTAGGAGATCTGGTAGCGTAATGCCTAAAGTACTTGACTGCTAATCGGAAGGCTGGCAGTTCAAACCCATGAGCCACTCCTCAGAAGGAACATGGGGCAATCTACTTCCGGAGTGATACTGCCTCATAAACCCAAGGAGGGGTCGCTATGAGTTGGGTTCGATTCAATGGCAAATAACAACAACAACAAGCCAGAAGTATGCTAGATTGTATCTTGGAAGTAAGAATGGTGAGACTTTGTCTCACATACTTTAGACATATTATCATGTGGGACAAGTACCTGGAGAAGGACATCATGCTTTATAAATTAAAGGGTCAGTGAAAAAGAAAAAAAAAAAAAAACTTTATGAGATAGATTGACACAGTGGCTTCAATGATGGGCTCAAGCATAGCAATGATTGTGAGGATGGTATAGGATCATGCAGTGTTTCATTCTGCTGTACATAAGCTCACTATGAGTCAGAACCGACTAAATAGCACCTAACAACAACAACAACATACCATACTTGGAAGGCCTGGGGGGTCAACAGTAAGGAGCTCTTCTGGTAACCAAAAAGCTGGCACTTTGAACCTATCAACAGCTCCACAGGAGAAAAAACCGTCAATCAGCTCCTGTAGAGATTGTTGTTGTTGTTGTTGTTGTTGTTGTTATGTGCCGTCGAGTCG
>NW_006921703.1:8727176-8759685 GCF_000298275.1 Orycteropus afer afer | reverse complement strand
AAAGCTGTTGGAGTCTCTGTGTTCAGGC
Organism: Orycteropus afer afer; assembly: GCF_000298275.1. Classification (NCBI taxonomy): domain Eukaryota; kingdom Metazoa; phylum Chordata; class Mammalia; order Tubulidentata; family Orycteropodidae; genus Orycteropus; species Orycteropus afer. The sequence continues at coordinate 8,759,657 of NW_006921703.1, read as the reverse complement.
TGTTTATCAGCAGTCCTGTGTGATAGGCTAAATCATATTTCCAGAGTCTACTTGATATAGGCCTCCCAGGTGAGTGTGTAGTCTGGCCAGTCTCTGCTCACCAGCACAAATCCTTAGGTATGGTCCAGAAGTCCCAGATGAAACCACCCTAATTAATCAAAGGGATTCTTTTTCTGGAGCCAAGGATAAAAGCTATCTTATTTAAAGTAAAACTAGGCCCTTTATGCCATAAAGCCAAAACACAGGAATAAGCCATAAGTTACCATATGATTTTCTTAGCCTTTATGTCTATAAACGCTCTAGATATACTTACCCAATGGCTCTAATGGGAAAGTTAACTGCTTTCTCTTACACATTTCTATAATAAATAAGTATATATTTACCTGGAGAAGAGTATCACGTGTAAGCCTCCAGAATATTTGCCTCACATTCTATTGGCCAAGATAGTTCGTCTGTGTTCATGAATGCCCAGGAATGATAGTATGCAATATTTTATCTTTTAACAACCCATTATACAACTTTCTTCCTACTCATTTCTGCAAAAAAATAAATATTAAAACCAAAATAAAATAAACATTAAAAAATCCACTAGTCTGCATTGTTTCTCCACTGTTAGCATAAACTCACTGTCCGCTAAGTGTCCTATGTAATCTTTAAAGGAAAGATGGGTGGGAATGGTTGTACAACTTGAAGAATGTAACCAATGTCACTAGATTGTAGGAACTGTTGAATTAGTATATGTTCAACTGTGTCTGTTCTCAACAAGAACAACAACACAAATAAGATGGATTATAAAATTAATTACTAATTTTTAAGTTTAGTTTTTTATTATGAAACCAATATGGTGAGAATGGAGTGTGAGCAAGAATTGTTATCTTGATTTATCTTCTGTCCAATATATTAAATTATTGGCCATTGAGCAGATCACAAATACCTTGCAAATCTGGACTTTAGAGCATGTCTTTGATTCCATATGAGTCAGCTACAAAAATAGAGTTGCAAAAATCCTCAAATCTTCTGGACTTGATTGTTGTTGAGAGTTGTTATATGGGACAGCCAAATGGATTAGCTATAGATAGGCTTCTCAACACAGAGTGAGAAATGCCTTCCTTTGTGAAATCACTTTTTTTTTTTTAATGGTAGCAAGATCCAAGGATTTGTGGAAGAAATTCTGTAGTTACTCAAAAAATATACAATTAAAAAAATTCTTGAAAATAGTCCTATTCACTGTGAAAGGTGTCAATCTTGGGTATTTTCTAAAAAGACTAATTGCTAATACAAAATATTCACATGCTAATAAAGGCTAAAATAAATAACCTGGTGATTGGTTTTTAATATTCATCTTTATTAATTTTGTCCTGAATGCACACATGGGTTTTTTTTATCAGAGACAGATTTTTTTTTAATACTCACAGCACAATCAATAAGCAAAATAACACTGAAGTTTTAGCCCTCCACATCTAGTAAACCCATAGAATGATGTGATGAGAGAAAAGAAGTAAAATTATTTTATGTGAATTATCCTAGTGATCTACCTTGTAGGTCAGAAATATTGAAGGGAAAAAAAAAATTGAACTTTCTGTGCTAAGGTACATTGTTGTTGGTTGTTGTTATGTGCCCTTCACAGGAGAGTATAAAGAAGAAAGACAGCTGCTTGCAACACTCCCATCACCCTTCCTTTTGAGAGAGTCTCCTTGAAAACATCTAACTTCTTTGGAATGTAAATAAATCTCTCCAGGAAAAAGATAAAACCAGTGCCTCCAGTTTTACAACTCAGAGATGTCTCCTTTTTTCTGGGCATCAGCACTTTCCGAAATATAAACACTTACTTTCCCACCAGCTGCTTGGTGAGAGGAAGACAAGGTAATCTACTTCCCTAAAGATTTAAAGCTTTGGAAACCCAAGGGAGGTTGCTATGAGTCAGAATTGATTTGATGGCCGTGTGTTTGGTATGGTTTTTGGTTCAGAAGTGGCTAAATACCTCTGAGATTCATTTACTATCTAATTAGCTGTACACTGCATTCTAAGGTTTATTTTTAGACTACAAACCAAATTCCTGTAAAATCTTCCATAAAACACTAACTCTTTAGGGACAAAAATAATTTCTATAGAACCTAAATAAAAATTAATTAAACAAAAAAACCCAAACTCACTGCTGTCGAGTCAGATCCAACTCATAGTGACCCCTCCTTTGGTTTCCGAGGCAGTGTCTCTATGGAAATAGATTGTCTAGTCTTCCTTCTAAGGAGTGGCTGGTGGATTTGAAACACTAGCCTTCTGGTTAGCAGTCAAATGCCTTAGGCACTACTCCACCAGAGCTCCCAGAACCCATATACAGATAATAGCTATAGATAGGCTTTATATAATTATCTATTATATACAGATAATAGATAAATTGAATGCTGGAATTAAAGATTTGACAGATTTGGTAAGAAACCAGTAGCAGTAACAGTGTTTGTAGAGAAATGATAATGAAGATTGATATAAAACTTAAGTTCTATTCAAACTAAAACTACATTTCTTAATTTACTATTTAATAAAATATAAATACATATTAAGTGTATTTTTTTCAATAAAGAACTGAAGAAAGGCTATATGACTTTTGACCAAAACAAAGAGAGACACAGGGCTTACAAATAAAATGACTCTCACTGTTAGAGTCATTTGAAAAGCACACCTAACATTTATGTGATGACTTATCAATCTTTGAAATATTACTTAAACTTGAAATCTGTATAACCAAAATAAATAAATAAATAAACAAACTCACTGTCATCGAGTAGATTCCAACATATGTTGTTGTTGTTGTTATGTGCCGTCAAGTCAGCCCTGACTCATAGCGACCCCTCCTTGGGTTTCCGTGGCAGTACATATAGCAACCCCCATTGGGTTTCCAAGGCTGTAAGTCTTTACAGAAGCAGATTGCCCCATCTTTCTTCAGCGAAGCAGATGGTAAGTTCAAACCAATAATCTTTTGGTTAGCAGCCAACTGCCTTAACCAGTGGCCACCAGAACTCCTTGTCTAATCATGCATTCAATGGGAATCAATCTGGTTTTCGAGAAACCTCAGAAAGAAGAAGAGATAACTTTTACTTATATATGATTGCTCTCCTATATTTCACTTTAGCAGTTTGGATAAAGTAATCCCTCCAAAAGAAGGAAACTACAGTTGATCCTTGAACAACACAGGGGTTGGGGCATTGAGCCCTGCTCCCTGAAAAATCCATGTATAAATTTTGACTTCCCAAAACTTAACTACTAATAGCTTACTGTTGACTGGAAGCTGTACTGATAACCTAATTGATTAACACATTTCTTGCTGTACAGGTATTAGATTTTCACACAAAGACACTCACGCACATACACAACAGATAAGTTTATTAACTGCATGGCATGATGCTTATTTATTATTCTTTAAGTAGGAGTGTGTCTTCATAAAGGTCTTCTTCTTTGTAGTCTTCATGTTGACTAGGCTGAGAAGGAGGAGGAAGAGAAGGGCTGACCGTCTTATCTCAGTTGCAGAGGTGGAAGAGGTAGAGGTGGAAGGGAAGGCAGAAGATGCAGGTACATTCAGTGTAACTTATGGAAAAACTTTCTAATTTCTGTCTGACTTTGTTGCTTTTTCATTTCTCTAAAAATGTTTCTATATGTGCCAATTCTTCTTCCACCATTTGTTCTAGTTTCAGGGCCCATATCATAGAAAGGTTCTTGTAAAAGATGTCAAAAGCAGTATTGAATAATCAGAGCACTCCTGACAGATCATATGTTGTTGTTGTTGTTGTTTGCCATGGAGTCAGACCTGACTCACAGCAACCCCTCCTTGGGTTTCCAAGGCAGTATCACTACAAAAGTAGATTGCCCCATCTTCCTTCCGAGGAGTGACTGGTGGGTTTGAACCACCAGCCTTCTGGTTAGCAGTCAAGTGCCTTAGGAACTATGCCACCAGCACTTCTAAGAGCAGATTGTATAATGTCAATTAATTTTCTGGCACTATTGCTATGTATTCTTCCTCATTGTCTGGCACTATTCAGAAGCACTCATCTCCATCAAGCTGTCTTCCGTTACTTCCTCTGGTGTGGTGTCTACTAGCTCTTGAGTTTCTCAAAGATCCATATCTTAAAAAAATACAGATATAAGTGAGCCCTTTGCAGTACAAACCTGTGTTGTTCAAAGTAAACTGCATATGATTGTAAAAGTCATCTTAATTTGTATTACAAAAAAGAAAGAAAGAAACCTGGCTCTGCCATATACAATGCATCAAAGATTTCATACTACTTGGTTCCACAATCAACACCCATAGAAGCAGCAGTCAAGACATTAGATGACATATTGCACTGTGAAAATCTGCTTCACAATACCTCTTTAAAGTGCTAAGAAGTCTCTTTGAAGACTAAGGTGCACTTAACCCAAGACATAGGATTATCTATAGTCTCATTTGGATGTGAAAGTAGGACAATGAATAAGAAAGACTGAAGAAGAGTTGATGCTTTTCAGTTGTGGTGTTGGTGAAGAATACTGAAAGTACCATGGACTGCCAGAAGAACTAACAAATCTGTCCTGGAAGAAGTGCAGCTGGAATGCTCCTTGAGAGGGAGAATGACCAGACTTTATCTCACCTACTTTGGTCATGTTGTCAGAAAGGATCATTCCATGGAGAAGGATATCATCCTTGGTAAAGTGGAGGGTCAATGAAAGATGGGAAAGCCTTCAACAAGGTGGACTGACACAGTGACTGCAATGATGGGCTCAGGTAAAACACATATTGTGGGGCTGGCACAGGACTGGGCAGTGTTTCATTTTGTTCTACGTGGGGTGGCTATGAGTTGGAGCTGACTCAACAACACCTAATAACAACAACAACAGCCAGAATCCAAAGAGTGACCCCCAGTGCCATTCTTTGTACAAAGAAACAGTGTGATGAGATGATTATATTTTATGGCAAAAGGGAGATGACCTATGCGGGCCTAATCTAATCACATGAGCCCTTTAAAACTGAATTTTCTCCAGCCTTTAGCTGAAGAAGAATCCATAGATTCTAAGAGACTTGATGTGCATTGCTGCTTTTGAAGACAGAGGGTGCCCTGTGCCAAGGGGTGAGGGTACTCTTTAGACTACAAGAGCAGCCTCTAGCTAACTAACAACCAGCAAGAAACTGGACCTCAGTTCAATGGGCTTGGGAGCAAATTCTTCCCTAGAACATCTAGATAATAGCCCAGACTATCCAACTTTGACTAGGACTTTTGAACTACAGAACTGTTAGAGAATAAATGAATATTGTTTTAAGCAGCTAAGTTTGTGGTAATCTGTTATGCAGGCATTGAAAACCATGACACCATTAAAACCAAAACAAAACAAAACCTGAGTTAGTTCAGACTCATATGTTTCATTTTGTTACTTGAATAATACCTTTTTTGTAGTTGAACTTCTCATTAGAGTAATATCAGACTACAATCAAAATATGATTTTATTGTGCTATAGTGCTATATCTATTTACCAACATTTTAAAGTTAGGTAAATGTACTGTTTGAATTTGTTCTTCCAAAAGCCTTTAGAATTTACACTTCTGTCATGTGAATGGGTTATGTTAACTGAAATAATAAAGTGAGTACCTGAATTTTAGAGCACCATAAACTTTTACAAAGGAACAGCTGTTCATTTCTTTTAGTGTTTCCCATGTGCTTCACTTACAAATGTCTCATCTGAGAAAATTTTGCTCTGGTTTAATTGGTAAATCATAGTATGCCATAATATTTGAATGCAAGTAATTTATGAAGTGAGTGTCTCTATAAAACATATTATTTTTAAAACATTTATATCATTTAATTGGCTTACTCTTTTGGCTTGAAGCATAAATCCCAGAGCCTTTGCTTTTGATAACAAATAATATTGTACCACAGTTAAAAAAAAATACATTATCTTTAAAAAGAGAAAGACTAATTAACTGCTAACCAGAAGGCTGGCATTTCAAACCCACTAGCCACTCGTTGGAAGGAAGATGGGGCAATCTACTTCCATAGCGATACCGCCTCGGAAACTCAAGGAGGGGTCGCTATGAGTCGGTCCGACTCGATGGCACATAACAACAACTACAACAATTAAAAGTGAATTGTATATTTTATTTATAGGAGCCCCTAAGTTTTGGTGGCAAAGGCCAGCTACAATATCAAAAGGAACTCAGTAAGTGTATTTTCTTTCATATTGCATTACAGACAACTGTTACTCCCTAGTTTTCACTTCTGATATCTTCAGCCATTGCATTAGTTTTTTTTAGAAGGAATTAGATCTTACCTTTAATAATCAATGTAAGTGATAAGCTAGTTAAATTTACTATAAAAATTTGATATATAAATAATATACATATCAAAGGAACATCTGTTCATATTTAACATTTTACATGTGCCTCACTTATAAAAGTGAGATGTGAAAATAATCGTGTTCTTTTAATGGTTAAATCATAGTATGTTATATAATTTGAATGTAATTACTTTACGGAGGAAACTGACCTTTCAGTAAAACTAAACTATGACAAATATTTATATTCTGTTCTGGTTACCTAGTGCCACTCTGACAGAATATACCACAAATGGGATGGCTTGAACAAACAGGAGTTTATTCTCTTACAGTTGGAAGCTTTAAGTGCAAGTTAAAAGTGCCAGGCTTTAGGGGCTGTGTTATAGCCCCTCAACCTTGGGCTTCAGCTCTGCCTCTTGGTCCCGGCCCATTGAAGCTAGAGGCATCTCTTCACTCAGGCAGCTACTGGCTGCTGAGGCTAACAAGCCCAAGGTCAATAAATAAAATGGCACAGTCTCAATGTTACCAAACCACATGGCAGGCCATTAATTCAAGTCCATTGATAGTCCCAAGGTTGGCAGAGCATGTCAGGCTGCTGAACGACAACATGGCTACATTCAGGGTCTAAGCATGCTATAAGCTCAAGACTATCCCCAAGGCTTTTCCTTATATACAGGAAGCAGACCACATCCCAAAGGCAGCTACTCAGCTGCTTGTGGTAGATCCCACCATAGAGTTGATTGCCAGTCTCATCATGGAGAAAAACTATCACCAGCTGCCCAGCCACTCAACCAGGCCCAGCCAAGTTTACATACAAATTTAACTACCACAGAGTTTATTAAACAAACAACAACAAAAAAAATGGCTGGCATAATTTTTATAACGAATTATTTGTGAAACAATTATGTAAATTCTACATGTAATAATAAAATATTCTAGCCAAAATTCTGTACATTTAGTATTTTTTAAATGAATTTTAAATAGTTAATTCAGTTTACTGGTATTTTGTCAATTCAGTGCTCACTCTGGTTTGTTGAATCTCACTTTTCCTATAGCTTCATTTATCTGAGCACCTTATTGAATTCTTTTAGGATTCTTTTGTTTTATTTGTTTTTGGTTTTGGTAGTGAAACTCTTGATATTCTTCATCTTAAGAATGTAGATTTTTGCTTTGTTTTTTTGCTCTTAAATAGTAATTAACTGGAATATAAAATTTATGTATTTTTTTCCACTCTATTAGGCTTCTGATACTTCTGATGAAAAGACTCCTGCTACCCTAATTGTCATTTTTGTAGACAATCTGTCATTTCTTTGCAGTAACTTCACAATGTTTTCCCTTCCCTTTGAGGATTTGAAGTTTCATAATTTTAAAAATTTATTATTCAATATAGTCCTCAGACTAAACTTTTCCTTTGGAATTTCAGAAAAATAAAATTTTACTACCTTTAAATATTGCTTATCTACCACTATTTCTTTCTATTTCTCTCAAATTCATATCTCAGTATCCTAATTTATGTTCCCTCTCTTATAACGTCTTCTCCTGCAAAAAAAAAAAAAAAAAATGGTATTGGGGCCAGAAGCCGTAGCTCAGAAGGGTTTAAACTGCTTTTGCTAGGTCCAACCCACACAGAAGAGGCTAGAGTAATAATTTAAAATCTATTTTCATTTTGTTTGAAGTTTCCATATAATGTGAATACCGACATTTGATATACAGCTGCTCTAACCATAAAAACAGTGCCCTTGACTACAAAATTCTTCACAGCCTGATTTTAAGTCAGAGCCTTTGTTGTTGTTGTTATGTGCCGTCGAGTCAAACCCGACTCATAGCGACCCCTCCTTGGGTTTCCGAAGCAGTATCACTACGGAAGTAGGATTGCCCAACCTTCCTTCCGAGGAGTGGCTGGTGGGTTTGAACTGCCAGCCGTCTGGTTAGCAGGCAAGTGTCTTAGCCACTATGCTACCAGAGCTCCCAGTCAGAGCCTAGACAGCTGTAAATAACAGGGCAAATCTGATAAAGATTGAGCAATGACTGTTCAATTAGAAGATCAATAAGTCACTTCCCACACACATAAATGGCTACAAATGAGAAATTCATGGATGTTTATTTGATTTTTAGATCATCTTCAATCAAAACAAAATCAGTGGATGCACACGGAGATGAGACGAACCTCTACCAGGTAGTCCTTCTTACTAAGCCACATATCCATCATTAGGTCTGTAGGTAGTTGATTATCTATAGCAGAAGGTTTTTATCCTTATTTATTCAACCACACTGTTGGGAAGCTGCTGACTTTGGATATGACAATATAAAAGCAAAGCCAACTAATCATTTTCATCCTTAATTCCTGCGATTCTACCATCTCACTGAAAAGGCCAAGAGATTAAAAACAGATGAGTCATTCTTTAGTCTTCCCTTTACCAAAAAAGCATCAAGGTGGCAGTGGGTGTAAGTACCATTTGAAAGAAAGGCATGTGAGTGGGAGAGCAGTATAATTGCACAGAAGATGAAGCAGTCTTCAGAGCTGCACCTGTCAACAGAATCTGTTTAAAAATGTGCTTGCTGATGAGGTTTAAATGGGTTAGCCTGTACCAGGAGAGGTGTATTAAAAGTAGATAATGGGAAATAATCTCTAAAAGTATTTTCTTATCTGCTTGATAAGCACTTTGTGCACCATCCAACCTCAGTGGGTATTTTATAATAGTCATGCCTTAAAATTTAATTATATTGTATATTTACTGAGTTTGCCAAAGGACTTTCTGATATATTCACTGAATGTTTTGCAAGGGAAGGAATTTTCATTTATTTGTAGTAAAGAAAAAACTATATTACAAAAAAAATCTCTATATGTAGAATGAAGAATATGCAAATAAAAGCAAACAGATGGAGTAGTGGAGGTACCAGCCAAGTTAGGTTCAATGTGCTATAACAAAACAACCTTTAAATCTCACCGGCAAAAAAGAAAAAAAAAGACTGCTGAATTCTCACTTATGTTGCGTGGCGTGATTATCACTGTTTGGGGCCCAGGTAAGTGTACCAATCACCAGCTGAGACAGAGCTTAAAGAAGCAGCCCATGGGGACACTTTTAAGTCAAGTTGTTGTTGTTATTAGGTGCCATCATGCCGGCTCTGACTCATAATGACACTATGTACAACAGAAGGAAACAATGTCTAGTCCACCATCCTCATAGTCTTTGCCATGATTGAGCATATTGTTGCAGCTACTGTGTTAATCCATCTCGTTGAGGGTCTCTCTTTTTTCACTGACCCTTCACTTTACCAAGCACAGTATCCTTCTTTAGGAACTGTTCCCTTCTGCCAACATGACCAAAGTAGGTGAGATGAAGTCTGGCCATTCTTGCTTCTAAGGAACATTCCATCTTTCTTTCTTCCAAGACAGATCTGTTCATTCTTCTGGCAGTCCAAGGTATTTTCAATATTCTTCACTAACACCACGATCAAGTGCATCAGTTCTGTGGTCTTCCTTATTCGTTACCAAGCTTTAACATGCATATGAAGCTATTGAAAATACCATGGTTTGAGACAAGCACACCTTAGTGACATATTTGTGATAAGGAAAGTAAGAAAGTGAAGAACCATGTGAGGCTTACAAATTTTATGATTACAGATGGTACATGCTATTTGTCATAATCCATTTGCCAAAATGAATAGTCTGAGTTATAATCTCCCCATAACAGGGAGCCCTGTTGGAGAAGCAGGGGAATATTTTAAACAAAACACATCATCCAACACACACACACACACACACACACACACCTATTGCCATTATCAATTCTGATTCATAGTGACCCTATAAGATATAGTAGGACTGCTTCATAGCTAAAATCTTCTACAGAAGCAGACTGCCACATCATTTTCCCAGAGAGTAGCTAGCTTATGGATTCCAACTGCTGACCTTTAGGTTAGCAGCCAAGAAGCTTAGGCCCTGGAGTCAAACAAACTTGAGTTCTAATTCCATATTAGCATCTCAGTATATGACAAGTACATTGATATCTCTAATTCTCACATTCTGTTCTATCATGTTACTTATCTCATAAAGTTATGATAATAGTCAAATGATATAACATATAAAAATATTTAACATATTAACTAAACCTAACAAGCACTCATGGTTTATTAACAGTATTTATAAATAGTCAAGATAAGATTAAAGGTTTTTTTTTTTTTTGATGCTTTTAGTTTCTTTACCATTATAGAAAAAAAAAAAAATAGTTAATGTACTTGGATGTATAATTATAGTTCTATATATTCCCAGGTGGCCAATGTAAACTAATAGAATCTGTTAGTCTCAAATACCCAATAGCAATTCAAAATCACCTTATATCTTGGTGAGGACAAAGGAACAGAATTGGAAAGGAAGGGATAGCATGCATTTTTCTTTTAACAAAACAGAAAAATCAAAATAATTAATTAGAAGCAATTCTATTCAAAAGTTGTTTGTGTCCACATACATTTATTTCTCACCTTTAGAAGAATTTTGATTAAGATTTTTTTTCTACTCTTCTACTCTTGCCCATTTAAAAGATGTTTAATCTAGATTTTTACCCCAAACCCAAATTATTCCCTAGTTACAAATTAACAGTTCTGAACCTTAATGAAAAAATCCAAAGAGAATATATGACTAAAAATTCTGGAGAGTGCAGCTGGAAGTTTTGTTAAATGTCATAGAATTAGTTCCAGAATTTATTTTAGTATTGCTAAAATGGTAGCATTTAAATGAGCAATATTCATATATCCTGTGTGTCTGAATTTGACCAATTCAAATAACTGGAAAGTCTTTGTCTGAAATATTAAAGGTTATAGTAATAATAAAAGAGAAAGAAAATGTGATACATTAAAAAACCAAAGAACATTATTCACACATTTAAAATTCATAAGCAAAATTTTCATATAAAACTGACATTTCTTTCTGCTGACATTTAAGTCTGAGTTTGGCCTCATTTCAGGGTCACTGGCTAAATGTTCAACATGAAAAAGTTTTGTAGATCAAAATAGGCAAATATAGTGCTACTGAATACAATGATGTTTCTTAAAACTTGCTTTTAGCATTCGGCCCCTTCTCAAATAAACTCAAAACCAAACTCATTGCCATGGATTTACTCATAGAAACCCCCATAGGGTTTCTAAGGGTGTAAATCTTTATAGAAGTGTTGTTCTGGTTACCTAGTGCTGCTCTGACAAGAATATACCACACATGTTATGGCCTTAACAAACAGGAGTTTATTCTCTTACAGTTGGGGTAGGCTAAAGTCCAAGTTCAAAGTGCCAGGCTCTAGGAGCTATGTGAAAGCCCCTCCACCTTGAGCTTCAGCTCTGCCTCTTGCACCTGGCCCACTGAAGCTAGAGACATCTCTTCACTCAGGCAGCTACTGCTGCTGAGGCTAATAAACCCGAAGTCAACAAACAAAATGGCACAGTCCTGATGTTAACAAACCACATGGCAGGCCGTTAATTCAAGTCCATTGAAAGTCCCAAGGTTGGCAGAGCATGGCAGACCGCTGAACAATAACACAGCTACATGCAGGGTTCAAGTGTGCCATAAGCTAGAGACCATTCCCCAAGGCTTCTCCTTATATACAGGAAGCAGACCACATCCCTAAGGCAGCTACTCAGTTGCTTGTGGTAGATCCCACCATGGAGTTGATTACCAGTCTCATCATGGGGAATACTAGATCCAGCTGCCCACCCACTCAACCAGGCCCTGCCAGGTTGACACACAAACTGAATTACCACAAATAGGTTCCCTCATCTTCCTTCCCTGGAGTAGCTGATGAGTTTGAACCACTGACCTTCTGGTTAGTAGCCAAATGTCTTACCTACTACATCACTAGATCTCCTTTTCCCAAAGAAAGAAATAATCAAATAAGCAAAATGAAGTTTTGGTATATGTTTTAGAAAAGGAGACCATTGAAAGTACAATATTTCAAAACAGAACTAATGGACATGAAAAAAAATAAATTCTGATGTGACAGTTTTATTCAAACCATCACCATTCAATCTCTCACACCTCTAGAAATATACACCAAAATTTATCTATTTTGGTATTTAGGATGTTGCAAGACATATGAAATATGAATTAATTTCACATCCACTCAGTGGCTTCATAGGAGGAAGATCTCACAACATGTTCCCTTAAAGATTACAGCCTAAATTTCTCTACAGGTCAGTTCTGCTTTGTCTCATCGGGTTGCTAAGAGTTGAAATCAACTCAATGGTGCCTTACAACAACAAAAACAGGTTCTACAGAACATCCCATTTTTGTGTTTTATTTATTTTTTTCTCCCACCATCTCAGTTTGAATCCATTGTTCACCTTCTAGACTTTTTTTGTCTGGCTTTGATGTCCTTGCAAAAGTAAATGCCAAAGCAAATATCCTAAAGACCTAGATTTTCTATTTCCCTTCTCTGTCCTGGACTCCCCTTCATTGTATCTCCCTTTCCTTACTGGCTTGAATTGACTTTTACTCTTATTCCTACCTGTATGTCTCACTTTTTTCTTTACCTTTTCATTTTATGTTTTTCATGTGAGAAGTGAAGCAAACTGAGAAAGGCTCTTCAACACAGAAATTAGTGAGATAGGACAATTGTCAACAATAGTCATAGGGACATGTGGGAAGAAAGGACAGAAAGATTTTCTTTATGTACTGATGTGTATAATCAACATAACACAGTAAGTTTGGCTTTTCTATAGTGTGTTGTTGTTGTTATTAGGTGCCACTGAGTCGATTTCAACTCATAGTGGCCCTATGTACAACAGAATGATATACTTCCTGGTGCTGCGCCATCCTCACAATCCTGGCTGTGCTTGAGCTCATCATTGTAGCCACTGTGTCAACCCAGTTTACTGAGGGTCTTCCCCTTTTTCTCTGACCCTCCACTCTATCAAGCATAATATCCTTCTTCAGGGACTAGTCCCTTCTGAAAAGATGACCAAAATAGGTAAGAGGAAATCTGGCCATTCTCACGCCTAAGGAACATTCCAGCTGCACTTACTCCAGGTCAGATTTATGTGTTCTTTTGGCATTGTAGTAGGAAGTTCTTAACATTTACTTTTTAATACCTACTTTCTTCCCCAAATGTTGTAAATAAATAAATAAATAAAATCATGGAAGCCAAACTCCGATACACCTTACTAACACTTACTCAATATCAAGCTGTATGATAGGATCGGATCATGCAAATGCAAATAAGGCATAACCTTGCCCTCTGAGGGGAGTGACTGGGTAGAAAAATGGTTAAAATCTTGTCTGCTTACCAGAAGGTTGGCAGTTCTAATCCACTTAGAGGAACCTCAGAAGAAAGACCTAATGATCTATTTCTGAAAGATCACAGTCATTGAAAACTTAATGGTGCACATTTCTATTCTGAAACACATGAGATATCCATGAGTTAGAATCAACTTGACAGCAAGTATTTGTTTGTGTGTGTATGTGTGTTTTGCTCTTAAAGACCTCTTATCACTGCCACATAGATGAATATGAACACAAGTACTATGATGAATGCACTGAATGTTATTAGAGAGATAAGAACAGGATATAATGACATACAAAAAAAAAGATTCATAATTTTTATAATATTATTTGCAAAAGACATTGTAATAATATGCACATCTTCTTGAATGGTTTAATTCTGTAATCTATTCATTAGATATAAAATTTATTTTCAAATCAGAAGTAAAATGTTTTCTGTCCTCATAGATCCTGTAAAAAAAGCATCAGACAATAAGCCAGATAAATACTTAGATATATAGTGCCTTGGATAGTGCAAGAAACCCTGACAGTGCAATGGTTAAATGTTTGACTGCCAACCTAAAAGTCAGTGGTTCTAAGCCAATGGCCGCTCCACCACCCAGCAGCTCCACTGGAGAAAAGACCTGGAAATCTGCTCCCATGAAGATTACAGACTGGGGTATGGGGGCAGTTCTATTCTTTCCTGTGTGGTCATTATGAGTCATAATTGAGTTGGCAGCACACAACAATAAAAGATGGTGCTAAGTACTCATTATAACAAAGAATAAAACAAGAAAGAACATTAAGAAATATGTATGTGTGTGTGCGGAGGGAGGCTGCATTTTGCTTTGAAACAGCAAGTCTAAAGGCTCTGAGGCAGGAGCAAGGAAGCTTGTCCTGTACTAAGAACAAGGAGGCCCACATGCTGGAAGCAGAGGAAGTAATTAAAAGCAGTTGCTGTTGTTATTGTTAACTGGGGTAGAATTGACCTTGTCTCGTGGCATCTCCATATATTACAGAGTAGAATTCAGCTCTGTGGGGTTTTCTTGGCTATGATCTTTATGGAAGCAGACTGCTCCGTTTCTTCTGCGGGGACACTGGAGGATTCAAACCACCAATCCATCAGTTAGCAACTGATCTCAAACCACTTGGAGGACCTAGGCTCCTTCATTGAGAGGAATAGGAGATGAAATCAGAGAGCTAATGGTTATTCAGATTGGAGATGGCTTTTTAGGACATTGTAAGCAATTTAGCTCCTACTTTGAGGAATATGAAAAGAAAAATCACTGAGAGATTTTGGCCTTATGTGTTACATAATCTGACAGAATTCAACAGGATCACTTAATCTGCTTTCCTTGGAAGGTAGAATGAAATGTGTGCAAGTGTAGAAACAAGTAGAGAGTAAGAGGCTTCTTGCAATAATTGATAACAAGAAGCCATTGAAATAAACTTGGTGGGATTACATCTTGGACCAAGGCGTAAGAAGTGCAATGTTGGTGGCAAAGTGGTAATGTTGCATTCTAGAAATATTTTGAAGTTATTAATGTTCAATTAAATTAATACTTTTATAATCTATTTTTTGTTTAGTATTTAAATGTAGTGATAGGTGATATAAATAAATCCGGAAAAACTCTCAATCATTAGCAGTTATTGAAATACTTTGCATGACCAAGCTAGGTTGATGATAACATGTTTAACAATGCAATGCTCCATATTTTCTCTATGTATTTATTAGTATATTCTTTAATATTTCACTGAAGATAGTGGGCATAGAGACCAAAAAAGAAGGGGAAGTGAATGTGTTGAGAACCCAAACTGTTTATACCGACTCAGATTAATGCCTACATACACATGACTTTGCTGTTCATCTTCACAAAAAACAAATAAAACCTGTTGCCATCAAGTCAATTCTAACTCATAGCAATCTTCCAGGACAAAGTGGAAGAGTCTCATAGGCTTTCCATGGTGTACTCTTTACAGAAGCATACTATGAAATCTTTCTCCCACAGAGTGGCTGGTGGGTTTGAACTGCTGACCTTTTGGTAAATAGCCGAGATTTAACTACTGTACCTCCAGGGCTCCTTTATCTTCACAAAGTATGCCTTTATTATTCCACTGTCTTCATTAACATGACTGTTACTCTAGAAAATTATTGCCCAGGAAAATAAATGTTGCATGTATAAAGATCATCAACTATTTACTCACCAAGACTGTTGATGAAATCCTGAGCTATAAATTCTTGCCTTATTGTGTCCACCATTTCTAAATTATAATATCATGATACTGACCAATCTTAAACATTCACATTGAAACGATCACCTCAAATCAGATCTCCAAAAGCATCATATACATCCCAATTTTGCACTCACATTTCTGAGATGCCCCTAAGTCTCTCAGTAATTTCAGCTTGGTCTTGTAAAAAGGTTATTTTAATGGTGCTTACAAGATATTTTTATGGAAATAGTGGAGGTTGTTGCTGCTATTAGATGCCGTCAAGTTAGTTCTAACTTATAGCGACCTTAAGTATAACAGAATGAAACATTATCCTGGGTCATCCTCACAATCATTGTCATATTTGAGCCTGTTTTAGCAGTCATTGTGTCAATCCACCTTATTAAGGGTTTTCTTTTTTTCCACTGACCCTCTAGTTTATCAAGCATGATGTCCTTCTAAAGGAACTGGTCTCTGTTGATAGTATGTGAGATGAAGTCTCATCATCCTCACATCTAAGGAGTGTTCTGGCTGTGCTTCTTCCAAGACAGATTTATTTCCTCTTCTGGCAGTCTATGGTGCATTAATATTCTTTGCTAACATCATAAGTCAAAGGTTTAAATTCTTTAGTCTTTCTTATTCATTGCACAACTTTCACATATGTATGGGGCTATACATCATGGATTGAGTGAGGGGAACCTTAGTCCTCAAAATGACATCTTTGCATTTTATGACTTTAAAGAGGTCTTTTGCCACATATTTTCTCAGTGCAATGCAATGTTTGATTTCTTTCAATGGGCGTTGATTGTGGATCCAAGTAAAATGAAATCCTTGACAATTATAATCTTTCTCTATTTATCTTGATTTTGCTTATAGGCCCAGATGTGAGAATTTTTGTTTTCTTTATGTTGAGTTGTAATCCATACCAAAGGCTATAGTCTTTGATCTTCATTAGTAAGTACTTCAAGTTAGTTACACTTTCATTAAACAAGATAGGGTCATCTGCATATGCTGTAATAAATCTTTCTCCAATCCTGATGCTGCATTATTCGTCATTGTACTTCAGCATTCTTCTTCATATCATTTGCCTTCTCAGATTATTTACTCAGTATAAAAAGCCAAACCAAACTCACTGCCATCGAGTTGGTTCTGACTCATAACGACCCCTCCTTGGGTTTCTGAGGTGAGGCTGTATCTCTCCGGAAGTAGATTGCCCAGTCTACAGATTGAAAAAATGTAGTGAAAGGTTACAACCCTGAAATGTAACTATCTTTTTAAACCATGCAATATCACCTTGTTCAATTCCAGTGACTATATCTTGGCCTACGTGTATGTTCTATGTAAGCATAATTAATTGTTCTGGAATCTTTGTTCTTCACAGTATTATCTATAATTTGTTATGATCAATTCAGACAAATGCCTTTGCTTAGTCAATAAAACACAGGTAAACATCTTTCTGGTATTCTCTGCTTGCAGCCAAGCCTTCAGGTTAGCAGTAAAATGCCTTAAGTACTATGCCACCAGTATGATTGTCTCATTCTGAATGGTCAATACCAAAATATTTCTCTTCTCTAATGCTTAAGATAAAGGAGCTCTGGTAGCATAGTGCCTAAGGCATTTGACTGCTAACCAGGAGGCTGATGGTTAAAACCCACCAGCCACTCCTTGGAAGGAAGGTTGGATAATCCACTTCCGTAGTGATTTCACCTCAGAAACCCAAGGAGGGGTCGCTATGAGTCTGGCTGACTTAACAACACATAACAACAACAATGCTTAAGATACTATTCTCTTGCATTCCATGTCTTTTTTAATGATTTCCAATTTCCTTATATTCATACTTTGTACATTTCATATTTTGATTGGTAATGAATATTTGCAACTGTTTCTTCTCATTTTGAGTTGTGCCACATCAGTAAATGAAGGTCCTCAAAGTATTACTTCTGCTATGTCATTAAGATTGAGACTACTTTGGGAAGTCAGCTCTTCCCCAGTTGTATTTTGAGTATCTTCCAACCTAATGGGCTTATCTTCTGGCACTATATCAGACAATATTCTTTTGCTATTCATTATCTTTATCTTTTCACTGGCTATTATATTTTATTTTATTTTTTTAAGAAATAGATTGCCTTGTCTTTCTTCCTAGTCTGTCTTAGTCTGGAGACTCTGCTGAAACCTGTCTACCATGATAATGCTGGTTATATCAGAAATACCAGTGACATAATTTCCATCATCACAGTAACATCAAGCCACCATAGAATGACAAACGTACACATAAAATTCTTTTCTTTTCTTTTTTTGGTTTTGAAGTGATTTTTACAATTGAAGCCTATTTTGACTGCTAACCAGAAGGCTGGTGGTTCAAACCCACCAGCCACTCCTCAGAAGGAAGATTGGGCAATCCACTTTCATAGTGATATTGCCTTGGAAACCCAAGGAGAGATCACTATTAGTCAGAATCAACTTGATGGCACTGAGTTTGGTTTCTTTTGGATGCAACTGCAGCAGATAGAACACTACTGAAAATTTTACTTTTGGGTGGAACCTAACATGATAGCTTTCAACAGGGTCACTACAGCTGCTCTATGGAGGATAGTTTGAAGGTTGGGGTATGCAAGAAAGAGACCAATTATTCAGATTTCTTGTCTGATTAAAAAGAAGAATAGAGTTACCATATAGTGAAATGGGGAGAAAGTTCAGAGAAGTTAATAGGAGCTCAGTTTTACACTAGCATAGCTTAAGATGCTTCAAAAAGGGCCCCGTAACCTCTGACCTCCTGTAACATCATGAGGGGGAGAGAGAAAGATCAACAGCAGTAACTCAAAACTGATTCCCATAAGGCAGAAGTCAGACACGCCGCCCTTCTCAAACCTTTTTTACAAAAACTAATTTTGACACCAACTGTCCCTCCTGTGACACTGTCTACGTCTCTGCTGGATTCAATAATTCATTGCAATGGCCACACAGAACTCACAGACAATACTTATGATTATGGGGTCTACTAAGGAATTACCAGGCAACAATTCAGATTTGGTAACACTCAGAATACAATTCTTTCAGAGTTTCCCCTCTGCTATTGGCTGCAGACACACCACTCTTTAGCCCTTGGTCCTTCGGCCTGTCCTTTGCCTTTTTAGCAAGTGTTATAAAGCTCTGTTAGCTCTGCTGATATATGCACCTAGGTACACCCCACTCTACCTGCAAGCTTCCTGTCCAAAGGAATTCAGCTTTCTCAATCTGTAGGCTAGCAAACCTGCTGCTCTATCTCATTCTGGTCTTTTGGTTCTGCTGTCACTGTCTTTGTGCTGTCTCTCTGCCATCTCCTCAGGACAGAGATTTCAGGTCTAGAAGGCACTCCACTCTGGGCTGCTCTTTCTTGATAGTAGTGAGAGCTATCTCTTCTACTTTTGGGAGGGCTCATTATTTCATTCAGGTTCTTCTACTAGTTGGTATTTAATCCACTTTATCCTTCCTTCAAAGCTCAGGGTTCTAGGATCATCTTCTGTATTGGTTTCAATTGGTTTCTCATTGCTTTGTTGCAGAGGGTCTGCATAGCTTGTCTGCTTATTCTGCCATCTTGCTTGAATTCCCTAGACTTAACATTTTTTAACTGCATTTTTTTTTATTGAAACACCAAAGGCTAAAATGAAAAATTGGCAAATATTTGATGCTGCAATATATTTTTAATATTCATCTATCAAAAAGTTGTATAACTTTTATCTTGCAATGGAATTTTAGCACAAAGTAATGTAATCACAACACCTTACCACTTTATATAGATGCTAAAATGGAAATGTTCATAGTTACATTGAACAAAATACTGATTACCACAATAAAACTTTCAATTATATCATGGGAAAAAAAAAAAAAAAAAAACAGACAGTGAGAAGGGATAAAAACCATTCTTTAATGTGATGTCCTGGAAGATACATCAGGAGTTTCATGAGAAAGGAGTGAACAACTGTTGGCAAAGTTGCTTATAGATCAAGGAAAATGAAGTCTGAGAATTGGACTTTGAATCTGGCAATTGCAAGTTCATTGGTAACCTTGTTCTGAGATATTTAGTGGAAGCTGGGATAAAATTCTGATTTAGGGGGTTCAAAGGAGAGTGCAAAGAGATATTGAGTTCAGAAAATATAAACAAATAGTTTAAGGATTTTTCTTTTGGAGACAGAACAGGTAAAATAAGTAGAGTCGGATGACAAAGGGGAATCACTTTTTAAGTTGAAAGAAATAGTTGCATGGTTCATATGTAATGAAGTAATCAGGAAAAGAAACATTGGTGACACAGAAGACATAAAAGTTAATTGTTAGAGCTAAGTCTTTGAATGATAATAACACGTGTGACCTAGTTCAGTTAAAGGTTTGGCCTTTGTGATGAACAGTGTCAATCGATCCATCACAACAAGAGCAAAAGCAGTCATAAAAGCAGGAAAGTGAGTAGATGCATTTATTAAAATATGTTTTGGACTTTCCTTCTGATTACTTCAATAATCAGAAAGAAAGAATATATGCTCTGAAGAATAATGAAAGGTTTTGGAGGTTTGTTAAAACAGAAAGGTCAAGGAAGTACATTGTACTATAGCTGACACTGCTGTTGTCAGATGCCATTGAGTCAGTTCCAACCCACAGTAATCCTATATACAACAGCATGAAACAGTGCCCAGCCCTGCACCATCCTCACAATCATTGCAATGCTTGAGCCCATCATTGCAGCCACTGTGTCAATCCACCTCACTGAGGGTCTTCCCTTCTTTCTGTGACTCTACACTACACAGCATGATATTCTTCTCCAGGGATTGCTCTCCTCTGACATGACCAAAGCAGGATAGACAAAGTCTGGCTGTTCTTGCTTCTAAGGAACGTTCCTCCAGTGCAGATTTGTTCCTTCTTCTAGCAGTCCATGGTGCATTCAAAATTCTTCACCAACAGCACAATTCAAATGCATAATTCTTTTGCAGTCTTCTTTATTCATTGTCCAGGTGATTGAAAATACTATGGCTTGGGTCAGTTGTACTTAAGTTTCAAGGTGACATCTTTGCTCTTTAACACTTTAAAGAAGTCATTTGCAAAAGATTAGCCCAGTGAAATACATTATTTGATTTCTTGACTGCAGCTTCCATGGGCATTGACTGTGAATCCAAATAAAATTAAATCTTTGACAACTTCAGTCTTTTCTCCATTTACCATGTTTGTTGGTCCAGTTGTGAGGAATTAGTTTTCCTTGTGTTGAGGTATAATCCATTCTGAAGGCTGAAGTCATTTATCTTCATCAGTAAATGTTTCAAGTCTTCCTTATTTTCAGCAACCAAGTTTGTGTCATCTGTACATTTCAAGTTGTTAATTAATCTTCCTCCAACCCTAATCCTACATTCTTATTCATATAGTTCAGTTTCTAAGACTATTTTCTCGGAATACTTATTGAAAGGATACAATTGACACCCACCTTTCCTGATTTTAAAGCACACAATATCCTCTTGTTCTGCACATGCAACAACTACTTCTTAGTCTATGTACAGATTCTCCATGAGCACAATTAATTGTTCTGGAATTCCAATTCTTAACAATTTGATCCATAATTTGTTACAATCCACACAGTTGAAAGCCTTTGGATAGTCAATAAAACACAGGTAATAATCCATCTGCTACTATTTGCTGTTAGCTAAGATACATGTGACATCAGCAAAGACATCTCTCATTTCATCTTCTGAATCTTTAAATTTCCAGCAGCTCCCTATCCATGTACTGCTGCAAACTCTGAGTTATCTTCAGTACAATTTTACTTGTGTAAGTTATTAATGATATAGGCCAATAATATCCACATTCTGTTGGATCACCTTTTTTTGGAAGGGCACAAATATGTATTTCTTCCTGTCAGTTGGCCAAGTAGTTGTCTTTCATATTTCTTGGTATAAATGGATGTTTACCTCTAGTGCTGCATCCATTTATTGAAACATCTCAATGGATAATCCATCAATTCTTGGAGCCTTATTTTTCCATTGTTCCTTCAGTGTAACTTGGACTTCTCCCTTCAATACCATTGGTTCTTGATCATATGCTACCTGCTGAAAGGGTTGAATATTGTTCAATTTTTGGCACACTGATTCTGTGTATTTCTTCCATTTTCTTTTGATGTTTCCTGCATTGCTCAATATAGGATCCTGAAATGTCATAACTCCAGGATTGAATTTTTTCTTCAGTTCTTTCAGCTTGGGAAATGCCAAGTGTGTTCTTCCTCTCTGATTTTTCAGCTCCAGTTCTTTTCACATTTCATTATGATATTTACTTTGTCCTCTCAAGTTGCCCTTGGGAATCTTCTGTTCAGCTCTTTTACTTCATCATTTCTTCCATTCACTTTAGCTACTCCCCTTTCAAGAGCAAGCTTCAAAGTCTCTTCTGACATCTCTTTTTGTATTCTCCTCCTTTTTTTTTTTTTTTTTAATGACATTTTGCTCTCTCCATATATGAGTTGTATATGATCCCACAATTCATCTGATCTTTGGTCACTGGTATTCGGTGAATCAAATCTATTCTTCAATGGTTTCTTACTTCTATGGGGACATTCTCAAGGTCATGTTTTGGCTCTCATGGACTTGTTTTAATTTTCTTCAGCTTCAACTTAAACATGCATATGAACAATTGATGGTCTATTCCACAGTTGGACCCTGGGCCTTGTTCTGACTGATAATATTGAGATTTTCCACCATCTTTTTCCACAGATGTTGTCACTTTGATTCCCATCTATTTCATCTGGTATAGTCCACATGTATAATGACTGTGTATGTTGTATACAAAAAGGTATTTACAATAAATAAGTCCTCTGTCATGCAAAATTGTATCACATGACATGCATTGTCATTTCTGTCACCAATGCCATGTTTTCCAACTAGTGATGTTCCTTCCTTGTTTCTAACTTTCACATTCTAATCACTGGTAGTAACCAACACATTTTGATTGCATGTTTGGTCAATTTCAGACTGCAGAAATTAGTAAAAATCTTCACTTTCTTAATCTTTGGCTTTAGTGGTTGATGTGTAAATTTGATTAATAGTATTTACTGGTATTCCTTGTAAGATTTGTGATCTAGAGTTTAAAAAGATCAGCTGGCCAGGTGAATGTTTCTTCCAGTGACTTTCAGCTGTGCAGGTGTTGGCATGGAGCAGGTAGAGAGTTGTATTTGGCTCAAATCAGAACCCAGAAAGAATATACACAACCATGAAACATGATTGCTTTCTAAAGAATTGGCAAAAGAATTTAAGTGATCATGTAAATGCTGAAAAAAATAAATTTTGAAAATATATAAATGAGAAAGTAGGAATCTTAAGAGTAATTGTACAGTGGGCTGTGAGAACAAGTCACTGAATGAGAAACCATGATGTTTGGGTTCAGAATGCATACATGTTGGAAGATGGAGTGGATTTTGGCCCTTATAATATTGATTCATTGATTCCTGCAGTGTAGTAAATTGCTTAGTATGGCTTTTCTATCCATAAGTCATCGTAAACTCAGTGGTAGAATGAGCAAATGAGGAGCTCCTGATCGTAAATGTTATCTACCTGGGTTATTTCTGTTGGGCGTGGCACAATACAATGTTCTGCGAGGTTCCCACTCTCTCTCAGGTGCTTAGAGTTCTGATGCTGCGATTGGCTAGTTTTACCACCCTGCTAGGCTCAAAAGGAGGCCTCCTAGAGGCAGAACTCTCTCTGACTGCTGGTTGAGGAAGACGTGCAGCTGAAAGAGACATGTGCTGCTGGGAAAGAGACACAAGAGACATGTGTTGCTGAGTAAGACACTGAGGGACATGCACTGCTGGGAGAGAGACTGTGAGAGACTTGGCTGAGAGACAGCGGGCTGGGAGAGAGACTGAGCATTTTTCCTGAACTTGAATTATAGCCTGGTGCTTCCCTAATAAACCCCATAATCTGTGAGTTCTGTGCGGCCACTGCAGCGAATTATCGAATCTAGGAGAGAGGTGGTGGGTGCTTTGGGAGGAATGGTTGGAGAAAGGGCTGGAGAGAGGCAGCATGTCTGGCCTGGCAGGAATGGGCCTTGGGCTATTGATGGTGATTCTGTCTTCCTATTGTGGGATTAGAGGAGGTCAGAACATGTGGCTTCCTTGTCCTTTTAACAGTATTCCCAAAGGCACTTTTTTTTTCCCTTGTTCAAAATATCTTTAAAATATTTCTTAATTTACAAGTTTAATTAATATAGATAGAATTGCATGAATATACTTTTTAAAAACAGTTTTCATTAGAATGTTTCAAATATACACAGAAGTTGAAAAAACTGCAAAATAAACCCCCATGCACAGTTATTACAATCACCAACTCATTCTTGTTTATCTCTAACTCTCATCACTATTGCTTATATTTCAAAAAATATTTTGATCCCATTTTTCTAACAGTTAAAAGAAATGAACATCAGTAAATATATTTAAGTATGTATGTATAATTTGTTTACATAATAAATAATAAATACCAACCCTGATGCTACATTCTTATTACAGAATGGGAGCTCTTTGGTGGTGTACTGCCTAAGGCATTTGACTGCTAAGCAGAAAGCTGGCTGTTCAAACCCATGAGCCACTCCTCGGAAGGAAGATTGGGCAATCTACTTCCATAGTGATAACTGCCTCAGAAACCCAAGAAGGGGTCTCTATGAGTTGGATCTGACTCTATGGCAGTGAGTTTGATTTTTGCTTTTTATTTATAGAATGTAATAGTATGTAACTCATCAATATACATAAATATATAAATAAATGCAGATAAAATAAATGCATATATAGATTATATTATATAAGTAATATATAACATATATATGATAAGTTGGGAGTTCTGGTGGCATAGTGCCTAAGGCATTTGACTGCTGACTAGAAGCCTTGTGGCTCAAACCCACCATCCACTCCTCAGAAAGAAGATTTGGCAGTCTTCTATAGAGATACTCCCTCAGAAACCCAAGAGGGGGTTGCTATGAGTCAGAATCAACTCAATGGCAGTGAGATTGTTTTTTTTTTTTTTGGTATATGATAAGCTGTATTATGTAATTATATAATGCATTTATATATAAAGTAGATAGTACAATACTGTAGTTATATAACGTATATAAATGTGAAAAAAATTAAGCAAAAGTTGAAAATACACAAATGCTATTTACCTTGAATTGCTTGCCGTGGCCCTTCTAGCCATCGTCCTCCATTTTGTGATGCATTGTAAATCCTATTATCCATGCCTGTGTAGGTTAGTGTGGTAGGTAGGTCATGTGTCAACTTGGCTGGGCAACTGTAGTAGTTATTCCCTATAATGATTGGCAGTTGGCTCTGTGATGAATTTGCTGTGAAATTCAACTGAGTAGCTACTTTTAAACTCTTGATTGGTAAAGTCATCCACTTGGGTTATTTCTCTTATAGTATTACAGGTGGGATATATCTTGAGTACTGCCTTGCTCAGGGTGTAATTCAAATCACCACCCTCAACTTCCTTGAGGGTATATATCCTATATTAATCTTCTGGGAAGTTTCACCCTTCTCTTGCTCCAGTTTGTATTTTGGCTCATTGCCATCTCACCCCTAGATTTAGGACAGTAGCTGTCATCCGACCTACTAATTGAGGTTTGTCAAACCCAGAGAATTGGGAGGATCCTCTAGACCTACTTACAGATCTGAAACTTGCCAGCCTGCCAGCCTCCCAGCTTCCATTACCACAATGTGAGATGATCCCTTGGGTATCTGAGTTCTGTGAGGCATTACAGTGAAATACAGAACCTTAAAATGGGGGAGATTACTGAGAGGAGGAGGAATTAATGTCTGAAATGATGGAGTGGCACGGTAGTTTGGACATTTGGGACATCTTTAACCTCTGCCTCATGGGGACTGCCCTTGTGCTGATCTTTCTGAGAAATTGTTCAAACACTACTTTAATTTACTATACTTTGTTGTTGTTGTTGTTGTTATGTGCCGTCGAGTCAGACCTGACTCATAGCGACCCCTCCTTGGGTTTCCGAGGCAGTATCACTACGGAAGTAGGATTGCCCAACCTTCCTTCCGAGGAGTGGCTAGTGGGTTTGAACCGCCAGCCGTCTGGTTAACAGTCAAGTGCCTTAGCCACTATGCTACCAGAGCTCCCATTTACTATACTTTAGTCCTATCCAATATTTTTTTGCTCTTATCAAACTGCTTGATTATATTGAAAATTGTGTTTTAGACCTGTATGATATAGCAATTTGACATTCTGGTTGTAATTTCTGTAAATTTTAATATTTTATTTTAAATGGACAGCTGTCATAGTTAAGAAAGATGCTCATGGAAACATATGGTTCAGATTTGTCATAATTATTGTATGTATTTTTCTATTCTATCAAATATGAAAGGTATTTATTTGAAATTTAGCTATTAATATTTTTTATCCTAACTGAAGTTGTCGGGTATTCTGCATGATTTGATAGATAATACAGTTTTTTTTTTTTTTCAACCAAAACCCTATAATACTCTCCTTTTGGAGAAAGTGAAACTGATTAGCAAAATCTATTTACATAATTAAGTGTACAGATACAAAGTTTATATAATTGAACTAGTTTTGCAATGCAATTTCTTTCTGATAGAAACTTTAATAAACACCCAATTCAGAGAAATTTCTTTCAAAATGCAGTTACTTCCTCATTTATTGTTAAAGTATCATTTTTCTCTTGGAGAGATAGTTAAGGTTATTTTTAAATATATATACCAAAAAACCAAACTCACTGTCATCAAGTTGGCTCCAACTCATAGCAACCCCTCCTGAGCTTTTTGAGGCAGTGTCTCTACAGAAGTAGATTGCCCAATCTTCCTTCCTAGAAGTAGCTGGTGGGTTTGAACTGCCAGCTCAAATGTTTTAGGCACTATGCCACCAGAGCTGCTCTCTCTCTCTCTCTCTATATATATATATATGTACACACACACATATATACATATATATATACACACACACATACTAAATTGTATCATTAGTACACTACTGACATCATTTTATCATCAAAAATTCAGTAAATTGGGAACATTTATCTTTTCCAAAGAAAAATGTTTAATCTTTAAGTTTGGCAACTCTTTTAAGTACTTTGCCACAAGATAAATAGTAAATCTCTGAATGTTAAAAAATATGACATGGTCACTTTCCTTTTCATGGCATAATATTAGGAAAACACTGGTACGTAAGTAACATTAAAAACAATCTAAAAAACCTCACATAAACTATTGTAATTTATATCTTGCTAACAGTAAACAAAGAAGGAAGAAGTAATCTTCTATGCTAACTGAAATTGTTCTGGCACCCTCTTCACCTTGTGAAACGCCTTTCCCCTCTGCATCTCTTGTATGTATAGGATACTTCACTGGCTGAATGAAGACACCAATGTTAATCTGCATAGTAAGTATGAATAAAGTATGATTTAAAATCACTTTAGTTTTTGACAGAAAATAGATACTAAAATATTTTGTTCCATGACAGTTCATCTTGTGCCCCTTTTGGGTTTACATACTATTTAGGAGGCCACTTCTTTAAATATGTGGCAGGAAACAAGTGATATTTCAGTAGAAATAAATGTTGAATTCCAAATATGTTTTATTTATTTATGTATTCAATTTCTATTTAAATAATAGAAATGTAGGTAGTATAAGCATGTCTGTAAGGAGCCCTGATGATGTAGTGGTTAACTATTCAATTAGTAACCAAAAGGTTGACTGTTCAAACTCATCAGCCACTTGGTACTCTTATCATATATCAGTCTGTTTCCATAAATATTACAGTCTTAGAAACCTTATGGGTCAGTTCTATTCTGTCCTACAGGGTCACTATGATTTGGAATCAATTCAACAGCAATAGGTTTTATAAGCGTGTTTGTTAAATTTTATCCTACTAAGTCATAGAAATAAATGAATGTTTTTCAAGGAAACTTCAAGATGAGTGGGATCCAGGGTAATGATGTTGTACTTTTGTCATGATGCTATTAATGTTACTCCTCTGCCAACAGAGTCTAATTTTAATAACTCTGTTCAGATCTTAATTTTCTTTGGAGAAAGAAGAATATGATATAGCAGAAGCATAACTGCTAATAGTTCAATGACAGTCATGAAGAGCATGTCTCAAAGAAAGAGGGTTGGTCAGTCAAGCCAATTTATATCTCCTATATCAAGTCATGGATATGCAAATGAATGAGATGGGTAAGGGAAAGAATAAATAATCTAATTTGACTAGCTCTCGTGGCGTAGTGCCTAAGGCATTTGACTGCTAACTAGAAGGCTGGCAGTTCAAACCCACCAGCCACCCCTCAGAAGGAAGGTTAGGCAATCTATTTCCGTAGTGATACTGCTTTGGAAACCCAAGGAGGGGTTGCTATGAGTCAAGTTTGATTCGATGGCACATAACAACAACAACAACAATCTGACTAGCAAGTCAGATTAGATTATTTCGATTATTAGATTAAATGGCTAAGTCATTTAATGGCGCAATAGAGAATCATCAAGACTGATAGTTTAGGGCTATATTTATATCAAGTTAGGGAGACTGAAATCAATATTAGCGTGCCTGCTTAGGAAGAAATACAATTGTATTAATTGGAATCACAGTAGGGAATACTTGAAGGGATATTTGAAGACAGTTGAACAGACTATTTACAAATAACAACAACAAAAAAAAACAACTCACTGCCATTGAGTCTATTTGACTCATAGCGATCCCTCCTTTGGTTTCCGAGGTGGTATCTCTGTGTGAGTAGATTGCCCAGTCTTCCTTCTGAGGAGTGGCTAGTGGGTTTGAACTGCTAACATTCTGGTTAGCAATCAAACGCCTTAGGCATTATTCCACCAGAGCTCCCTATTTGCAAATATGTGGGCAAAATAAAGGGAAAACCACAGGTATGGTGACACACCATCTAAAGGTTAGCAACATTAGACCTGGAGAAGCAAGAGAAGAAAGTGATTGCCAGACTTGAAGAGAGAGCAAGATATCAGAAAGGGTCATAATACAGGATTGTATCTTGCCATTACAGAAATACAGTAACCATCAAACTACAGCAGGATCATGGCTAGAATAAGAAATAATGCTCACCTCATTATCCTTCTACTGTTGAATCTCCCATTGGTGAGTCTCATTGGTGGACTCGACCAGAAGCCAGAGAGCACGAAAGCCAGATGCTGTCTGCAGAGGTCGGCACCTCTAGAAGAATGGAGAAGGGAGTAAGTATAAAGGAGCTAATAGAGAACAACCATTAGTTGCTATGTAGTTAATTCTACCTCATGGTGATCCCATGTGTGTCAGAGAAGAACTGTGCTCCATTTTGTTAGTTACATTTGGTACTACACTTTGGTTATCAGATGAGGGTGTTGACTATTGCACCACACAACCAAAGACAAACAAAAACAAACTTGCAGCTTTTGAGTGGATTGAGACTCATGTGACTCATGCTTGGAGTAAATGGTTTGTACTCAGCTACTAATTGAAACGGTGGCAGTTGGAACACATTTAGTGGCAACAAGGAAGAAAATTCTCTTAATCCATATTACGTAAAAATTATAGCCAAGAAAACCCTATTGCGCTCAGTTCTACTCTGTAATGAGTTCATGATTTTACCACCTAAGGACTCCTTAACGCACAATATCACAGCCCAATGAATGGTAAAAGTACTATTCTGGGAAGACTGAATTTTTTAACACTGATTAAGGAGCATAGTGGTTTA
Source organism: Orycteropus afer afer (assembly GCF_000298275.1). Lineage (NCBI taxonomy): Eukaryota > Metazoa > Chordata > Mammalia > Tubulidentata > Orycteropodidae > Orycteropus > Orycteropus afer. The sequence continues at coordinate 8,730,208 of NW_006921703.1, read as the reverse complement.
TTGGTAGAATTATCCTCTTCCATGCAGGAGACCCAGTTTGATTCCCAGGCAATGCACCTCAGGCCTAACCACCACTTGTCTGTCAGCAGAGGCTTGCATGTTGAACAACTTTTAGGGGAGCTTCCAGACGAGGAAGTAAATCCTGATGATCTGCTTCTGAAAATCAGTGAATGAAAACCCTAATGGTCACAAAATTTTGAGCAGCATGTCATTCAGTAGTGCATGGAGTCACCGTGATTCAGGACAGACTGAGGGGAAGCAAGCAACAACAAGGAGTGCTTTAGAAGAGAGGTTACAGTCATAATGAAATTGTGCTAACATTTTAATAGCCTGGATGAGAGAAAACAACATTTTGCAACAGTGTAGAAAGAATGGAAAGAAAAACAACAAATAAAAGAGACAATTTAGAAACTGATTAGATACAGTGAGAGTTGAAAGAGATAACTCCAGATAACTCCCTTTAAAATAAATTATTTTCCTTAAACTATCAACCACTCAAAAAAAAGAAAGGAAAAACAAAACCCCTCTGCCATTGAGTTAATTCTGACTCAGGGGCTCTATAGAACAGAGAAGAAACAGCCCATAGGGTTTCCAAGGCTATTAATCTTATGGAAGCAGACTTCCTCATCTTTCTTTTGTGGAACGACTGGTGGGTTTGAATGGCCAAAGTTTTCATTAGCAGCTGAATGCTTCATCCACTATGGCAGATTTCCTTCCATCACCCACAGATAAGATTTAAGTGTTGTTGTTATTTGGCATCAAGTCAAACCCGACTCATAACGACCCCTCCTTGGGTTTCCAAGGCAGTATCACTACAGAAGTAGATTGTCCAACCTTCCTTCCCAGGAGTGGCTGATGGGGTTGAACCTCCAGCCTTCTGGTTAGCAGTCAAGTGCCTTAGCCACTAGGCTACCAGAGCTCCTAGGATTTAAGTAGAAAGTTATAAAAGCCAGTAACTATATTCAGCTAGGGTAGGGTAGGGAGTAGTGACAGATCAGCTAAGTTACCACCAAACATATTTCTTATATCACAAGTTTTGTAAATAAAGAAAATATTTGATGGTGTTGGAGCGCTTGGATTTCTGCACTGAATTGTTAATAACAGAGCATGCAAGGGCAATTATTCAGCCTAGGATTTTGTCTGGTTTGATCTTCTCTGGTCCAGTTCTTTGAGACTATACCCCATCTGATCTCACTGAGCAAAATTTATTTTGGTGTTTTCCACAGTTGAAAAGGTTTTATTTTATTTTTTTCCCTGAAGGATGGTACTGGTACTCACCAAAAGAACAAATAGCATGAATAGACTTCTTTTCTTATCTTGTAGATTCTATCGAGATTTTTTCTTTCTTCCTCTTTTAGAAAATAATTTGAACTACAAAATTGGTTTCCCAACCAAATTTTTTTATATACTTTCTCAAGGTTGTTCTTGCTCTTGCATTAAACATGTCACATGTGACATGCATCCCTGGGTGGTACAAATGGCTAACGTGCTCAGCTGTTAATGGAAAGATTAGAGTTTGAATTCCACCCAAAGGCACCTTTGAAGATTGGCCTGGTGATCAACTTCTGAAAAAGCAGCCTATGGAGCATAGTTCTACTCTGACATACACAGGATCATTATAAATTGGGATTGGCTCAATGGCAATTTGTTTTATGTGTTACATACTACATCAGTGAGATCTATACTGCTGGATTAGGGTGGCAATGGCTTTGGTGGTTACACAGCTCTCGATGATGATACTTTATCCAATATTCTCATTTTATTCTTGTATTTTCAGAAGAACTTTTAGCTATTTCTCCCAATTAAACCTGATTTAAAATATGCCTTTTATTTACTATTTTTCAAAGAGTATTGAGTTCATTTTGAAACCTCTCAGACTCTGCATAATGGAATCCACAAGGTGAAGTTATCTTTCAAAACCAGTTAGGTAGCAGCTGGGATGAAGGCGAGGACTTTTTTTTTTTTTTTTTTAATGCCAGTAAGGCTATATGGGAGGGAGAGCCCTTTTCTTTTTTCTTTCTTTCTTTTTTTTTTCGGCCTTTTAAAATACCGTCTAAATTTCATTGACATCTCCCTTACAAAAACACCATTAAACTTAAATTAAAGGCTCCATACATTCCAATAATACCAGGATGGTTCAGAATAACATATTTGCTAGCTGAAAAGTAACTCTGAATAGCTCATGGCACTGCTGGAAGGCTGACTCTCCAAGCCCATTCAGTTTATGCCTTATAGCACACAGACAGTGGCAGCTGCCAACGCATCCCATTGTGTGCTCAAGGACTAGAAAGTGATAAGGTTAATGAGACTTTGTATTGATGTAGAACTATTTAGAGTAGAGAGGGCTATGTAAGCCTTGCCTTCCAGGTGCTCCAGTGATTCTAAAGTGTTAATAAGCTTACAGAGGTACATAATAAGGAAAGGTTTAATTTTGATAGAAATAGCACGCCTAAAGGGATTTATGGGGGTTTATGTATTCAAACTTTTAAATGTTATCAATCATTAACATTAGTTGAAAATGTTGTAGAAACAGGCTTGCAAACTCTCCAGATACATAGTGTTCTCCCATATGGAGAGTTGGAAGAAATTCTAACTCTAGGATATACTTTCTTTTAGGGGATGGGACGGGGTGGTAACTGTATGCAAGGTTTGCTCACTACCTGTTGTTAGTGTACAAAAATAAGCTTTCCTGGCATCAGCTTGTCCATAACTCATTACTCCCTATAGGGTAGTGTTTGAGATGCTAGAAGGTATTGGATTTTGAGAGGCTTATTGTCACAGGCCCTTCGCTAAAATTTTGACACTTATTCTATTTAGGCCATACTTAAGAATTTTGATTTTGTGATTAAACCCAGTTGGCATGTAAGTTATAATTACATGTATAGCTTTAAAAAAATGTAAATATCTAGGTCCTTGGATCACTCAAATGGTTTATGTTTGCTCTGGTAGCATAGTGGCTAAGACACTTGACTGCTAACCAGAAGGCTGGTGGTTCAAACCCACCAGCCACTCCTCGGAAGGAAGGTTGGGCA
>NW_006921703.1:8725274-8727076 GCF_000298275.1 Orycteropus afer afer | reverse complement strand
AACAACAACAACAACAACTAAAATAAAGATTGGCTCTTAGAACTCACCTAGCTGGAGAAGAAAGGGCTATTGCTCTGCTATTGCATAAGGATTACAGCCAAGGAAGCCCTATGGGGCAGTTTTACTCTATAACATGGGGCAGTTCTACTCTGTAAAGCATAGGGTTAGCATGAGTTGGAAGTGACTCCATGGCAATAGATTATTTTGGAATTATTTCATCCTTGAGTTTCAACAGGTCCAGTGTCTGTATTTGCATTTGTGATGCTATATTTTTTCTTTCAAGTGTGACACTAATAAAGGTGGTCACTAATATCATCTCCACTTCACAAAGACAGACATGGAGATTCACTGAGCTTCAGAAACTCACCCAACTTAGGGCTCTGGCAGCACAATTCCTAAGGCATTTGAGTACTAACCAGAAGGTTGGTGGTGCAAATCCATCAACCGCTTCATGGAAGGAAAATAGAACAATTTGCTTCTGTAACGATTTACTGCCTCAGAAACCCAGTGGGGTCTCCATGAGTCAGAATCAACTTGATGGCAGTGACTTTGGCTTTTGGCTTTTTCCAGGGCTAGTAAGGGCAGATCTGACATTCAAATCCAATCTGCTTTAGTCTAGAGCCCAAGTTTATAAGTGCTACCTCAGAGTCTTAGTACTCAAAGGTTGCTGTAAGAAAATACCATTAAGTTGGGTACTTTAGAGAATATAATTTTATTTTCTCACAGTTTAGGAGGCTAGAAGTTTGAATTCAGGATGTGACTCTAAGGGGAGTTTCTTCCTTTTCTCTTTTAGCTACTAATATGTCCCTGAGTGATGCGAATGTTTTCTGCTACTACTAACCTCAAGGTTGGTGGTTCAAACCTATTTAGTGGTACCTCACAAAAAAAGATCTGTATATCTCTTTCCATAAAGATTACATCCAAACAGACTTTATGGATTTGTTTTATTCTGTAATACATGGAGTCACCATGAGTCAAAATCAGCCCGATGGCAATGAGTTTTGTTTGTTTTATGACTTACTAGCTGTTGGCAATCCTTGAAGGAGCTTGGGTGGTATAGTACTTAAAGCATTCAGCTGCTAACCAAAAGGTTGGTGGTTCAAACCCACCAGCTGCTCTGTGAAAGAAAGATGAGGTAGTCTGCTTTTGTAAAGTTTTACAGCCTTGAAATCCAATGGGGGTCACCATGAGTGGAAATCAACTTGATGGCAGTGAGTTTGATTTTGTTTGGCAATCCTTAGTGTTCCTGATCTTGTAAACTCATATGTCTCCATGGTCATAAAATGCCTATATTCCACTTCCCAGAACTGATTAGGATTAGGACATACCCTAAACTGATACCTCATTAACATAAAAGAAAATTCCTACTTCCAAACAGGGTCATATTTGCAGGTACAAGGGTTAAGGCTTCAACATATCTTTTTTGGGGGACATAATTCAACCAGTAACACCAAGGAATTGCCAAACTTTCTACAAAGGGCCTTTGCAAACTATAAAATCTCTATCACTACTAGTTAACTTTACTGTTGTAACGTGAAAGCAGTCATAGACAATTATGTAAATGAACGAACATCGTTGTTTCAATAAAACTTTATTTATGGACGCTAATATTTGCATGCCATATAACTTCCTTGTCATAAAATATATATACATATGTTGTTGTTGTTGTTATTTGCCGTCGAGTCGCCCCGACTCATAGCGACCCCTCCTTGGGTTTCCGAGGCAGTATCGCTACGGAAGTAGGATTGCCCAACCTTCCTTCCGAGGAGTGGCTGGTGGGTTTGAACCGCCAGCCTTCTGGT
>NW_006921703.1:8717397-8725174 GCF_000298275.1 Orycteropus afer afer | reverse complement strand
CACTATGCTACCAGAGCTCCCAATATACATATATATCTATATCTATATCTATTTTTTTTCCAACCATTTTAAAATATAATAACCATTTTTAGTTTGCAGGCTGTATGGAAATAGTCAATGGATGGAATTTGGCCTTTGGGTCAGAGTTTGCCACCCCTTACTATAATATACTGACATTTCTCATCAAAAAGTTTTGAGGGATTGTTATGTATGGAGAGGAATATTCACTACTACTTTTACTTTACTTACTGCTCGTTTTACTAAACTTATAAATCACTAAGCGAATGTCCTACATATTTTTATGCTACTGACATTTACCAAATAAAAATGCATATTTATATATTCAGTTCTGTAACAATTTAAAAGTTGATTAAAACCTAGGAAAATTCTTCTGAATGAGTCAATAAAAATACATGAAACATTAAATGCTTAAAAAAAAAAAAAAACCTCACTGCTGTCGAGTTCGATTCGACTCATAGCAACCCCTCCTTGGGTTTTCGAGGTAGTATCACTACAGAAGTAGATTTCCCAACATTCCTTCTGAGGACAGGCTAATGGGTTTGAACCACCAGGCTTCTGGTTAGTAGGCAAATGCCTTAGGCACTATGCCAAAATAGATCAACTATACCAAAATTATTTAAATATTGGAATTCCTAGTTTTACCCTGATACTTAAAGCTATTGGACTGCTAAAATAACTAACAGATCTGTCCTGGAGGAAGTGCAGCCAGAATGCTCCTTGGAAGCAAGAATGGCCAGACTTCCTCTCACCTATTTTGGTCATGTTGTCAGAAGGGACCATTCCCTGGAGAAGGATGTCATGCTTGGTAGGGTGGAGGGTCTACAAAAGAGGGGGAGGCCTTCAACAAGATGGATTGACACGGTGGCTGTGATGATGGGCTCAACTATAGCAGGGATTGTGGGGCTGGCGCGGGATCGGGCAGTGTTTCGTTCTGCTGTGCATGGGGTCGCTATGAGTCAGAAATGACTCGACGACACTTAACAACAACAACAACAACAACAACTTAAAGCTATTATTATGGATTTGTGGTCTTATAAATATTAGACTTTATTGTAATCCTCTCCTTAGATACAACACTCTTAAGATAACTTAAAAGAAAATATTCTTTAAATTCAAGATATAAAGTTCTGATTTATTAGCTAATTGATTTTTGTTCTGAGAAGACTTGGCTGTAACCCAGAGAGATTCAATTCCAAGTCTGCACTAGTTAGACTGGCTCTCTCCTTGTTCAATAACAAGTACAGGTTCACTTGCTAGTTCATAGAATTTTCTTAGCTAATTCCTTTCCTCATACTACCTTTTAACACCCTTATCCAAGAAATCTTTGCTACAAATATTTCTCAGATGGTTATTTACTTCATTATGCCTTACTGTACTTCATAATAAGGGGCTCTGTTGGTGCAACGGTTAAGCACTCAGCTATTAACAGACAGATCAGTGATTAGAACTCACCAGCTACACAGCTGGAGAAAAGACCTTGCAATCTACTACCAAGACTAATACCAAAACCAAAACCAAACTCACTACCGTAGAGTCAAATCCAACTCATCATGACCCCTCGTTGGGTTTCCCAGGTGGTATCTCTACTGAAGTAGATGGCCCAATCTTCCTTCCTTCCTTATCAAAAAAAAAAAAAAAAAAACCTCACTGTCCTGTCAAGTCGGATCCCACCCATAGTGACCCCTCCTTGGGCTTCCGAGGTGATATCACTACGGAAGTAGATTGCCCAGCCTTCCTTCTGAGGAACTGAGGAATGGCTGGTGGCTTTGAACTATTACCCTTCTGGTTAGCAGTCAAATGCTTTAGGCACTACACCACCAGAGCTCCCATCTTCCTTCTATAGCCTAGGAAACCATATAGGACAGTTATACTCTGTCACATTGGATCAATATGAGTCAGAATCTATTTGAAATCGCACAACAACATGTGTCATTATATTTATTAGAGTCATACAGAGATTTCTTCCCCTAGAAAGGCTATCAGCACAGTCAGCTCTCTTTTGAAGATATTTGATTAAATTATCATCTTATATTACACTGTTTGGGAATTTATTGATTTTTATCTGATTATTCTGTGTGATCATTTCTGCTGACCACTCTTGTTTATAATATAGTTTGTGGTTTTCTCATTTGGCTTGGTTTATTCATGGCATCTCTGAATAGCCATTCCCTATGACACAGTTAAAAAACAGTGAATACTTACTATCAAATAATTTTAAAAAGTCCTGAAAATAGTACACCCATATATGGTAATGCACTCATATATTTCTAAGCTAAAATTAGCTTGGAAACATACATTAAATTCACTATCCTTTAGCATTGAAATTACTTTTCTCTACATTTATGTAGTTTCTCCATTTTTAAATATTATTATATGTTCAATTTATTTCAATTGAACAAAGTTTCTCAAGGTGACATTTTGAACTGGCAAATTTTTGTTGTGGGAGCTATCTTATTCATTATAGGATATTCATCAACATTCCTAAGTTCTTGGTTGCTAACCAAATGGTTGGTAGTTTAGACTCACCAAGCGGCTCTGCAGGGGAAACACCTGGTGATCTGCTTTTCATATAGATTACAGTCAAAAAAATCCTCTGGGGCAGTTCTACTCCATCACATGGGGTCAATATGAATCAGAATTGACTCCATTACTCACAACACCCATTCAATGCCAAAAACATTCCCTCCTCTTCACCTCTCTTGTGTGGCTACCTAAACGTCTTCAGATATTGGAAAGTTTCCCTAGAGGGTAAAATTGCCCCTAGTTAAGAACTATCATAATAAACTATCACTTTTCTTTTTTTTAATCTCTTTCTCATACTCATTTTATCAGAAGATGGACAATAGTAGCCCTAGGTCATTAAGTGTGCAACCGTTGGCTAAAAGGTTAGAGATTCAAACCCGTCCAGGGGCTTCTTGGGAGCCAGATCTGGAGAAAACCATGAAATGACTAGACTGCAACTAACCACAACAAGCCATTCTATTTGGGTCTTTTGTCTTTGTAAGGTCCTGAGTGGTGCAAATAATTTATGCTTGACTACTAACTCTGGTAGTGTAGTGCCTAAGGCACTTGACTGTTAACCAGAAGGCTGGCAGTTCAAACCTACCAGCCACTCCTCGGAAGGAAGGTTGGGCAATCTACTTCCATAGTGATACTGCCTCGGAAACCCAAGGAGGAGTAGCTTTGAGTTGGGTTCGACCTGACGGCACATAACAACAACAACACTAACTGGAAGTTGGTCGTTCAAATTCAACAGTAGGCCATCACTTCCATAAAGATTGCAGCCAAGAAAATCCTATGGAACAGTTCTACTATATGACACATGAGATTGCCATGAGCTGGAATCAACTCTGAAGCAATGGATTTGGTTTGTTTATTGTCCTTTTAGAACTATCACAGGCATTTTTGAAATTATGTCTGCCTTCTAGAAACAAGATGCTCCATCTTGATATTTGGTGAATCTCAAATCTGCATGCTAAAGTAGGCATCAGATTATGAGTAGGTTTAACCCTCTGCAAGCAAGACCAGTTGGGTGATTAGCTAGAAAATCTACCTAAAATCAAAGTTCCATAATGCATTTGTGTATGCTATTGATTCCAACTCATAGTGACCCTATGTGACAGAGTAGAACTGCCCTACAAGGTTTTCTGGGCTGTAGTATTTAAGGGAGCATGTTACCAGGTCTTTTGTTCATGGAGAGCCTGATGAGTTCCAATCACCAACTATTCAGTTAAGCAGCTGATTACTTAACCATTGAATCACCAGGACTCTGTATGTGCATAAAAGTGTTTACAAAATCAACTTGATAATTAATTTTAACAATTTATTGTAACATTTTTTTTTTAATTGTGATTTGGGTGAAAATTTACATAGCAAATTCACTTTCCATACAGCAGTTCACGTACACTTTGTCTCATGACATTGACCACAATTTACCACAATGCAACAGCTCTCCTCCTACTTCCTCCTGATAATTACCTCTTCCCTGTGTCTATCCCTCCATGCACTCTTGCCCCATGAGCTGTCTCCCTGTACATAAGCAGCCCTTCTTTCTCCCATGATTGTTCTCTCCAAGGAGTGCATCTGTCTCAGGTAAATGTTCAACTCATATGCCTGTGTATTGTTTGCCTGGAAACCACAGGTGTCCCTTCAATTCCAGACCTGAAGGGCAGCTAGGGGCCATAGTCTCAGTGGTTCCACCAGGCTATATCAGACTAGCACACCTGGTCCCCCGCTTTTTTTTTTCTCCAAATGATTTTGAGTTTTGTTCCACATTGTTCTCCCTCTCTATGCAGGATTTCCTACATAGACCCCCTTCCAAGTGGTTGACAGTAGTAGCCGGTACCATCTAGTTCTTCTGGTCTCATAGTTGTAACAAAATTTTTTAAATATTTTTTTCTCTATAAACCTAGTTAGTTTTTAACCCTATTAGACCATAATTATGTCAGCCTTTCTCCTATGCTTCCATTCTTTGGTCACAAACAGAAATTACAACAACAACCAAAAATAACCTATTGCCATTGAGTAGATTCCAAGTCATAGCCACCTATAGAATAGAGTAGAACTGCACCATAGGGTTTCTAAGGCTGTAATCTTTACAGAAGCTGACTGTCATATCTTTTCTTCATAGAGTGTCTGGTGGGTTCCAATCTCAACCTTTTCGTTAGCAACTGAGCACTTTAACCACAGTGCCAGCAAGGCTCCTTCCAACAGAAATAATTGACAAAAATCAGATGTTACTAGATATCTTTACATCTAACTATGAACTCCAGCATTTATGGAGCAAGAGTTCTTAACTCTGGCTCTGTATTTGGGGAGAGCAGGTGGTTGAAGTCCAGGCATTTAAAAAAATGCTGCCCAGCGATCAATTCGTGTTAAGAACTTATGAGTTATAAATAATTTCTAGGCCACTTATTTTGTATTGCTTACTACTGGAACTAAATTTGATGATTCATGTTCTGTATAACTTTGTTAACTTCAACTGCATTATAAGTAAAATATAGACAAAAATTACTCTGTCTATATCTTGAGATTATTAATGTGGCTCATAACTGTGAAACTGTCAAAATATTTTTCAGGTTACCATAGAGGTTCACTGCACTCCAGCCAATCTTTTGTGTGTATAAGAATTGGATGGGGTCCTTTTAAAAATATATATTTACCTGGAACTCTACATCCAGAAATTTTGACTGAGAATAACAATTTACATTTCTGGTAAACATTCCAGGAAGTTTTAATTGGATCTATATTGAGAAAAACCAACTTGGAGAATAAAGTAGAAAGACCTAAACCAGGCATTGAAGAGAGATCTGTGATCTGACTCCAGCCTATCTATCTAATCCCATCAGAGACAAATGACAGTTTGACTGAAATTTCCCTGGATCAGTAAAATCTAAGTAGGACTTCAGATTCTTTGTTTAACACTAGCAGTGAGGGCTAGCGAAAAGTAAATAGGGCCTAGATAAGGCTTACCTTAAAAATAATGTAATATTCAAAAGTGAAATCATACATAACCAATCATAACCTGGTACATACTATCATCCATGTATAATTAGTGTCATGATTGTCTTCCTTTTGTTACTATTTTAAAAATATAACAAATAAAAAAGTTCACAAAACAAAAATGTATTGCTAATGAATTATCATAAAGGGAGCATCAATGTGACTTTTACTGAGATCAACATATAGAATTGATATCATCTCATAAGACTTTGTTATGTCCCTCCCAATTTCTACTGTCTCCCTCCAACTTGAAAGATAACCACTACCCCTACTTTCATATATACTTCCTTATAATTTTTTATGGCTTTAACCACATTACCATGCATCTCTAAATTCCATATTTTAATTTCTCTTATTTATTGAACTTTATATAAATTAATTTATATAGTACAAATGGAGCTCTGGTGGTGTAGTGCCAAAGGCATTTGACTGCTAACCAGAAGGTTGGTGGTTCAAACCCACTAGCTACTCCTAGGAAGGAAGATTGGGCAATCTATTTCTGTGGTGATACCGCCTTGGAAACTCAAAGAGGAGTCGTTGTAAGTCAGATCCAACATGACAGCAGTGAGGTTTTTTTTTTTTTTTTTTAATGCATCAAGCTTTTGCTGAACATCATGTTGAATGTGTGTAGATGAATATTCATTTCTGTTCTTGTTTCATTTATGCTCTTCCTATATGTTGTTGCTGTTATGTGCTGTTCAGTCGGACCCGACTCATAGGAACCCCTCCTTGGGTTTCTGAGACAATATCGCTACGGAAGTAGATTGCCCAACCTTCCTTCCGAGAAGTGGCTGGTGGGTTTGAACTGCCAGCCTTCTGGTTAGCAGTCAAGTGCCTTAGGCACTACACTACCAGAGCTCCTCTATTCCTAAATAGTTCATTGATTTTCAATGCTGGCAAGTGATAATAGAAACATTCCACAATTCATTCATGTCTTTTACTGTCAATGGACATTAGTTTGTTGTGTTTTGTTTTGTTTTAATCCAGTTTCTGGCTATTACAGATACTAGTAATATGAACATTCTTATACATGTATCTTTCTGGGCAAGTCAACACATTCCTCTATTATATACATCTTGAAGTGGAAATAGTGAGTCATATGGTAGCTATATTTCTAACTTTAGTAGACATTCCAAACTATTTCCCAAAGTGGCTTTAACAATTTGTAGACCTACTAACATTATACCACATCCCTACCACACTTGGTATTTAAGATCGTATTTTATTTTAGCCTCTCTGGATTTTTATTTGCCTTTCCCTGATAACTAGTGCACTTGAGAATCTTCTATAAATTTTGTCATTAGGGTTATTAGGGCCTCCACAGCTCCACTTTAGATACCCCTACATAGTTTTGAGAAGTAGAACAAAATTTTCTGCTTGCCAAAAAAAAAAAAAAGAGAGAGAGAGAAATTTATTGGAGTTTAGCATTTCAAGAGATATCGATAGATCTGAATGCAGCAACTCACAGGTAGCTATATCCATTGGCAGCCTAGTAACCATGTGCAGAGGAAAGAAACTCCACACACTCAGACATCACTTATGATGATAGATAAGATTCACCTTTCCTTCAGGTGCTCCTGGAGGGAATAATATCAGTGTGCATCAGAGGAAAAGACCCCAACTCCATGTTAATCACGTAGGTGGTATCAGAGCATTAGAATCTGACTGCTCTGGCAACAGGGCCTATATACCATAGGCTGAGGAATCGTCAGTTATTTCTATTCTACTTTATGGAGTTTTTCCTCATTATTTCATTGTTTGATTTTCTTCAATAACTCAAGAAGCAGGAAAAGGGTACAGACTGTAAATCCCATTTTACAGGCAAGGAGAAAAGTCCAAATAGTTAATTAACTCTCTTCAAGCAATAAAGCTAGCAAATGATATATTTTAAAGGAGAAGCTAGGTTTTATTGTTTTGTAGGCTATTTTTTGTTTGTTTTTTCATTATTTAAAAGATCTGTGATTTAGAGAAGTTATTTTATAGCACTGTGCCCTAATTTCCTATTATAATAATATTTTAAGCCCTTATAATATTAAAATATATCAAATAATATTATATATAGTTTTTTCTCTATGTGTATGTAATAGTATAGTAGAACTATGCCTATTTCTCATTAGTTAGTGATCCCTATTACAAAATAAAACAATAAAATGAAAGTGATATATTTTGTTGTTGTTGTTATGTGCCGTCGAGTCAGCCCTGACTCATAGCGACCCCTCCTTGGGTTTCCGAGGCAGTATCACTACGGAAGTAG
>NW_006921703.1:8712608-8716497 GCF_000298275.1 Orycteropus afer afer | reverse complement strand
GTCATACACCTTGAAGGGAGCTCTGGTAGCATAATACCTAAGGCACTTGACTGCTAACCAGAAGGCTGGCAGTGCAAATCCACCAGCCACTCCTCAGAAAGAAGATGGGGCAATCTATTTCCATAGTGATACTGCCTCGACAACCCAGGAGGGGTCGCTATGAGTCGGGGCTGACTCAATGGCACATAACAACAACACCTTGAAAATTTCATAGGTCACTACTCTCATGAATAAAATTTAAAATTTCCTGAGTTTGAATTATTGTTATTAGTATTAGTAGTAAACAATTAAACCTAAACCTGTGAGAACTGGAATGAAACAATATTGCCTTGTTTTTCCTGGCCTCGTAACTTTTCTGTCTTTGACAGGCTACAGTCTTACCACCTTTGTAAAGCTTGTTTTAGTGGAAAATATTTTAATTTTCCTTTTCCACAGGTTTCCACTTTATACAGGTTCCAGTTTTCACAGGCTTTGCTATATATTGTTTCTATTGTTTATCATCCTCATTGAAGAGGTCTTCAACATGAAAATTATTAGCACCATCTTATCATATCATAATACCTGGGTCAAACTCTAGGGCTTGTGTGTCCTAGGTACATTACATTACAATAAGTTTTGCCCTTCTCCAATTTCATTGATATTTTGATGAGCAAAAATCAATTATTAACAGATAGCAGGAGGACCTTGGATTAGGAAAATTAATCACAAAAAGACACCTTAAAATTTAACGGCTGGTTATACAGCATATTCAAAGAAATATGTGGCTGTGTAAATAATGATGATAAAAATGATATCAACTCCGTATGGTACTTATGAAAATAATTTTTTTATATATATCTCTTACTTTTAGCACCAGCTGTTCGAACTACCTCTTTGTTTTTACCCAATTATAAGAACACTCCACAAGCACAGGCCCTGAGGCAAAGGCTCCCTTTGCTTTGCTTTAGGAAGAGCAACATTCCACCTGTTCTGGCTTCATGATAGCTTGCATAAATCAATCTTTTTTGTTGTCTTATAAAACATTATGACCCTTCATGTAGTCTAATTGTGGGACTCCATTTCTACTAGTGGACAACTGTAGATCTATAGTTCGCAGTTTATCAGATCTCCCTGGAAGAAGCAAGAGAAACAGCCAGATAAGAACAGGAACATATGGTATATAGTTTGTGGAGATGGCCCAATTACTCTGCAGCTTGTGTAACTTATGTTTTAAATGATGATGACAATGAGGAAAGGGAGGAAGAGAAGGTACAGCACTAGGTTTAAGATGCTTATTGGATTTAGATTGTTTATTAAATGGAAGTATTTACAAACCTAATTTCCAAGAATGCTAAATCCCAAGGAGTTGTTATTTCCAAAGATACAAAATTAGATATAAAGGATGCCTTCCCAACTGACAAACCAGAAAATAGCTTAGCACTTAGGATCTAATTTGTTGTTGATGCTACTTGCTGTCAAGTAGATTCTTACTCTTAGTGATCCAAGGTGCTACAGAGTAGGACTTGTCCATAGGCCTTCTTTCTGAGGTACCCCTAGGTGGGTTCTAGCTGTCAACATTTAAGTTAAAAGTCAAGCACCAACTGCACCACCTAGGAACCTTTTGTTGTTAGGTGCTGTTGACTTGGGGCTGACTCATAGTGACACTAAGTACAACATAATGAAACACTACTGGATCCGGTGCCATCCTCACAATCTTTGCTGTGCTTGAGTCCATTGTTGCAGCTACAGTGGCAATCCATCCCATTGAGGGTATTTCCCTATTTCATTGACCTTCTGCTTTACTAAGCATGATACCCTTTTCCAGGGACTAGTCTTTCTGACAACATGACAAAAGTAGGTAAGATGACATCTGGCCATTCTTGCTTCTAAGGAGCATTCCAGCTGCACTTCTTCCAGGACAGATTTGTTTGTCTTCTGGCAGTCCATGATATTTTCAATAGTCATTGCCTATACCACAATTCAAAGGCATCAACTCTTCTTCACCTTTCCTTATTCATTGTCCAGCTTTCACATGTATATGAGGCAATTGAAAGTACCATGGCTTGAGTTAGGTGCCCCTTAGTCTTCAGAGTGACATCTTTGTTCTTTAATATTTTAAGATGTCCTTTGAAGAAGATTCATCCAGTGCCATACGATGTCTGACTTTTTGACTGCTGCTTCCATGGGTGTTGATTGTGGATCCAAATAAAATGAAATCTCTGACAACTTCAAACTTTTCTCCATTTATCATGATGTTGCTTATTGGTCCATTTGTGAGAATTTTTGTTTTATGTTGAGGTGTAATCCATACTACAGACTTTAGTCTTTAATCTTAATCTGTAAATGATTCAAATCATCTTCACTTCCAGCAAGCAAAGTCATGTCATCTGCATTTCACAGGTTGTTAATGAATCTTCTTCCTATCCTGATGCAATGTTCTTTTTTATATAGTCCAACTTCTTGGATTATTTGCTCAGCATACAGACTGAATAAGTACGGTGAAAGGATACAACCCAGACACACACCCTTTCTGATTTTAAACCATTCTGTATCTCTTTGTTTTGTTTGAAGAGCAGCCTCTTGGTTTATGTACAAGTTTCTTATGAGCACAATTAAGTGTTCTGGAATTTCTATTCTTTGCAATGTTATCCATAATTTGTTATGATCTACACAGTCAAATTCCTTTGCATAGTCACTAAAATACAGATAAACATCTTTCTGGTATTTTTTGCTTTCAGCCAAGATCCATCTGATGTCAGCAATGATATTTCTTGTTCCATGTCTTCTTCTGAATCCAGCTTGAATTTCTGGAAGCTCCCTGTCAATATACTGCTGCAACTATTTTTGAATTATCTTCAGCAAAATTTTACTTGCATGTGATACCTTAAAGGAGAAAAGGAGCTCTTGTGGCATTGTGGGTGAGGCATTTGGATGTTAACCAGAAGGCTGGCAATTCAAACCCACTAGCTGCTCCACAGGAGGAAAATGAAACAATCTACTTCCATAAAGATTTACAGCCTTGTAACCCCAATGGTGGTCACTGTGAGTCAGAATCAACTCAATGGCAGTGGGTTTATTGGATGATATTAAAGGAGATCTGGCGGTGTACTAGTTAAGGCATTTGGTTGCTGACCAAAAGGTCAGTGGTTCAAACCCACCAGTCACTCCATGGAAGAAAGAAAGATAAGTTGGTCTGCTTCTGTAAGATTTACAGCCTTGGAAACCCAATGAGGGTCACTATGATTTGGAATTGACTCAATAGTAGTCAGTTTGATTTTTTGTTTTGATGACATTAATATTGTTTAATAAATCCCACTTTCTGTTGATCACCTTTCTTTGGAATAGACACAAATATGGATAATTTTCACTTGGGTGGCCAGGTTATTGTCTTCCAAATTTCTTGGCATAAATGAGTAAGCACCTCCAGTGCTGCATCTCTTTGTTGAAAATGTTTCAGGTATTCCATCAATTCCTAGAGGCTTAAGTTTTGCCAGTTCCTTCAGAGTAGATTGGACTTCTTCCTTCAATACCATTGGTTCTTGATCGTATTCTACCTCCTGAAATGGTTGAATGTCAAACAATTTTTATTTTTTTTGTACAGTGACTCTGTGTACTCCTTGGATCTTCTTTTGCTTCTTCTTTTTTAATAATAGGGACCTTTAGAACATAATAAGTAATATGAATTCATTTTCCAAGAACAGGAAAAATCTTTCCTGTACTTTAACTCATAGACCAGAAATGAGGCTCTGTAAGTCTAAAATTGGCTGTTGCTGTTGTTGTTGTTATGTGCCGTCGAGTCGGCCCAGACTCATAGCGACCCCTCCTCGGGTTTCCGAGGCAGTATCACTACGGAAGTAGGATTGCCCAACCTTCCTTCCGAGGAGTGGCTGATGGGTTTGAACCGCCAGCC
>NW_006921703.1:8705351-8712183 GCF_000298275.1 Orycteropus afer afer | reverse complement strand
CCAGCCACTCCTAGGAAGGAAGGTTGGGCAATCCTACTTCTGTAGTGATACTGCCTCGGAAACCCAAGGAGGGGTCGCTATGAGTCGGGCCCGACTCGACGGCACACAACAACAACAACAACATGTAAAATCTCATCCTCCCACTCCTCCACCAACACAAGTGGGTTTTTCAATCAATAAAGAAATTAATTTTGGTCTATGAAGGATGCACAATGAGATGAAAAGACAAAATGCATGTGTTTATGTTTTGTTTTACAATAGTATTTGGTTAGAGAACAGCAGCATATTGTTATTATTATTGAAAACAATGTACTAATTCACTGAAATTTAACATAAAAGCCTTTATGAGGCATTTATGGTTTATAAAATTCCTTACATTTCAGCCTGGCAGTAGTGTATAAAAAGTGAATGGATGAAATTTCTGTAGTGTTGCAGTCATTTTCCTTAGTTTTTCAGTAAATGATTACTTCTAGATAAACTTGAAGTTTTCATTTATAACAAATAATTGGATATATAGTCAGTGTTATCTCATGGCCCTCTGAATAGTCTCCATGCTATTTTTCTGTCTTCAAAAGCATGAGTTTGTGGATATGAAAAACAATGGAATAAAGAGGTGTAAAAGTAATAGTTTTTATTCTGTAGTGGCATGATCACTTAGTGCCTCAGGCACTTGACTGCTAACCAGAAGGCTGGAGGTTCAAACCCACCAGCCACTCCTCAGAAGGAAGGTGGGGCAATCTACTTCCATAGTGATACTGCCTTGGAAACCCAAGGAGGGGTGGCTTTGAGTCAGATCCAACTTGATGGCACATAACAACAACAACAACAACAACAGTGACATGACAATCTGTCAGTTGTTGTACTATGGATCTTGTGTGTTGCTATGATGTTATAAGCTATGCACCAGTATTCCAAATGCCAGCAGGGTCACCTGTCACAGTGAACAGGTTTCAGCAGACTTTTCAGACTAAGACAGATGAGAAAAAAGAACCTGGATATCTAATTCTAACAACAGCAACAATAAAAATGGTTAGTCAAACCCTTATGAATGACAGAAAAATATTGTCTGATATGATCCCTTCAAGTTGGAAGGCACTCAGAATATGACTGAGGAAGAGCTTTCACCTTATAATAGTTAAGATTGTGTGTCAACTTGGCTGGGCCATCATTCTCAGTGGTTTAGCAGGTATAGTTTTTATTCTATAGTGACATGATCATGTAGTGCCTCAGGCACTTGACTGCTAACCAGAAGGCTGGAGGTTCAAACCCATCAGCCACAGCATAACGATCAATGTCCTAGGCATTAATGAGTTGAAATGTGCTGGTACTGGATTTTTGAATTGGACAATCATATGGTCTAGTATGCTGAGAATGAAAAATTAAAGAGGAATGGTGCTACATTCATCATCAAAAAGAACATTTCAAGATGTATCCTAAAGTACAACACTGCCAGTGATAGGATAATGAGTATACACCAACAAGGAAGACAAATTAATACAATTATTATTCAAATTTTTGCAACAACCACTAATGCTAAAGTTTAAAAAATTGCCAAAGTTGGTAAAAATCTTCAATTCTTCACTTGGGCATCAGAAGTTGGTGTTTAAATTTGAATAATAATTATATTAACTACTGCAAATTCAAGCCTGACTCAGTAGAGGATGTTGAACAAGAGATGACACATCACTGTTGATGTCAGATAGATCTTGGCTGAAAGCAGATAATACCTGATAGATATTTGTGTTTTATTTTCTTTGCAAAGACATTCGACTTCATCAATAATAACAAATTATCAATAACATTGTGAAGAATGGGAATTCCAGAACATCTAATTGTGCTCATGAAGAACCTATAAACAGACCAAAGGCACTCATTATAACAGAAAACGAGTGTCTAACATGGCTTAAATCAGGAAAAGTGTGTGGCAATGTTGTGTCCTTTCACCATACTCATTCAATATGAGTGCTGAGCAAATAATCTGAGAATCTGTATTATATGAAGGAGAATGTGGGCATCAAGATTAGAGGAAGAGCCATCAACAATCTGTGATATGCAGATGACACAACCTTGCTTGGTGAAAGTGAAGATGACTTGAAGCACTTACTGATGAAGATCAAAGATTATAGTCTTAATATGGATTATGCTTAACATGAAGAAAACAAAAGTCTTTAAAACTGGACCAAGAAGCAACATTATGATAAACTAAAAAAGGTTTGCAGTTGTCAAGGATTTTGTTTTACTTGGACTCACAATCAACATGTAAGGAAGGAGCAGTCACAGAATCAAATAATGTATTTCAATGGGCAAATCTGCTGCAAAAGACCTCTTTAAAGTCCTAAAAACAAAGATGTCACTTTGAGGACCAAGATGCACCTGATACAAGCCATGATGTTTTCATTTGCCTCATATTCATGCAAAAGCTGGACAATAAGTAAGGAGACTGAAGAACAATGGTCTTGGCATAGATTACTGACTATTCCATCAAGTGTCAAAAAAATGAGCTAACCTGTCTTGGAAGAAGTACAGACAGAATTCTTCTTAGAAGGGAGAAATGCAAGACTTTGTCTCATGTTCTTTGGCCATATTATTAAGCAAGACTAGTCCCTGGAGAAGGACATCATACTTGATAAATAAAGGGCCAGTGAAGAAGAGGTAGACTCTCAATGAGATGGATTGACACAGTGACTGTAACAATGGCAATGATTGAGGATGGCTCAGGACTGGGAATGTTCTGTTCTGTTGTACATAGTGTGGCTATGAGTCTGAACTGACCTGACAGCATCTAAAACCACCAAGATGACCATTTTACTCACTGCCATCATGTAGGATCTGACTCATAGCGATTACTCCTTGGGTTTCCAAGGTGGTATCACTTCAGAAGTAGATTGTCCAACCTTCCTTCAGAGGAGTGGCTGGTAGGTTTGAACAGCCAGACTTTTGGTCAGCAGTGAAATGTCTTAGGCACTATGCCACCAGAGCTCCTAAGATGATGATTAGAATTCCTTTAATGTGTAAGTCCCTGCAGTATCAAAAGCAATGCAGGACAAAGACCTTTATAAGATAGATACTGCTTTATAATTTCAGTTAATTAAAAAATGAACATAATTAGCAAAACTACATTCAATCCATAGAGTATGTTTGTGTATCTGTGTGTAAGCCAAACCTATTTTTAGCCTTACCTTTGCTCTCCTTTACACCCACACCTGTTATCAGACATTTCTACATAGACTTAAATCTACTCAGTTCGACTTCATGCTGCTTCTTTTCCTTGCTTGCATAGCAGCAGTAAGTCGATCCAGACTCATGACAAACATACATATCAAAGTAAAACTGTGCTCCATAAGGTTTCTGCTGGCTGATATTTCAGAAGTAGATGGCCAAGCCTTTCTTCTGAGATGTCTCTGGGTAAACCGGAACATCTAACTTCTCAGTTAGCAGCCAAGTGTGCTACTCTTTTGCACCGACCCCTGTTTGTGATCCCCATCTAATGAGAGTCAACACATCAATAAAGAAAAGCAAATGGGCTTGTTTTCTCTGAAGAACAGTTATATTAATAATAACAGGCTAGAAATAGAATATTCTGTTTTATCATTTAAAAATATCTGAAACTTTTTACTTGTCACATCTACAGTTATAACGAATCCCGTGGCATATAGCAATGTTTCTCACTTAGGCACGACCCTGTTGTTGTTGTTGTTGTTGTGTGCCCTTGAGTCAGTCCTGACTCATAGCAACCCCTCCTTGGGTTTCCAAGGCAGTATCACTATGGAAGTAGATTGCCCCATCTTCTTTCTGAGGAGTGGCTGGTGGGTTTGAACTGCCAGCCTTCTGGTTAGCAGTCAAGTGCCTTAGGCACTATGCTACCAGAGCTCCCAGGCACAACCCTAGACCAGACCTCCTGAATCAGAAATCCCTTTTGGTATGTCTCAAAGATTTCATGTACTAAAAATTGATAAATTACTGGTAGATTGTCATGGCATTAATAGAATATTAGAGAGAAAAAGAAACATGGAATCTACTTTGTATACAATGTGATGAAATTTATTTATTCTCTCTACAGAACATACATATTTTTGCATAAAATTTTGGGCCATTCAGAGACCTCCTGAACATGAATCACACATATAGCAATTTTGTTATTGTGCTAAAATATGCATGCACAAAAATGTCCATTTTAGCCATTTTTAACTGTGAAATTCAGTGGCATTAATTGTTTTCACCATCACCACTGTTCGTTTTCAAGACTTTTCCATCATCCCAAACAGAATCTTTATATTCATAAGTGTTAACTCCCCTTTTGAAATTATATAAACTTTGTGTGTGTATGCGCATACACGCTTTAAGGCCAAATTTACAGGGGAAAATTTGTTTTACATTCAACATTTCGTGTACATTTGGTTTCACTCCCCAGTTAAGATCCCCAAACCTAACCCACTCTCCTCCTCTCCCTCCCCAGTAACATTCTCCCCTTGTCCTGTGCTCTTCTTAGTTATTCACTCCTGTGTGTCCTGTTTTTCCTCCCTGTGAATGTTGCCCCTCTGGTGCCCCATGGCCAATTGCTCCAAGGGATATATCTCTGAAGAGTATGTGGGTGCATCACCCTGGGTTGACTGGTCTGCATGCACATCTTATTTACTATTGGGCTGAGGGCCAGTCCATGGGAGTGAGTTTATCCCAGGCCCGAATTGTATCCCAGGGCCATAGTATTGGGGATCCAACCAGAGTCCATCCAACCAGTAATTCTGGTCCTTACTCTGTTTTTGGATTTTGTTCCACATTTTTCCTCCCACTCTATCCAGGATCTCCAGTTTTGATCCCTTTCTGAGTGGTTGGCATTGATAACTGGGCACCATCTACTTCTTCAGGTCTCAAGATCCATCACATCCTAGGGTTGATGGTTTCCAAATGCCTTTGTCTTTCTTTTTCACTATTCTTTGCTTCTGAAGATAGGAGATCATTAGCTGCATCTTAGATGGCCACTCGAAAGTTTTTAAGACCTCAGACACTACTCAACAATGTAAGTTGTGGAATAAGATTTTTATATATTTTGTTGTGTCAATTGAGTCTGGTGTCTCCCAGTACTATGATCCTGAGTCAGCAGATCCAGTGGATCTCTCTCCCACAGTGTCTGTATGAGGGATTGTTCTATGTCTGTCTTCTGTTGCTTCTGTAATGATTGTGGGTATTTTGTATCTCTGGTATCTGTGCAAGATTAGTCTCAGCTGAATCTATCTTTGGGCTAGAGTGTAGTCCTGTTCACTCACCCCCATCTGATCTCCTCAATTGTCTATCTGTTTACCTGTAGTCTGGTGTTTGGTGTTAATGGTTATGCAGTATTGTGGATATACTGGTATTAGACTCTGTTGTCTATATCTTATGTGCACAATTCAGTGTCCTCCCTTTCCCCAATGTTATCATGTTGGTCACAGACTCTTTCCATACCATCCCTCCCCTTATCCACCTCAGTGTGTGAATCCATCTAGCCAGAAATTATCTCCTCCCCTTCTCTCCCCTCCCTGGTAACCTAAAGTTGAGCTCCTTTCCTTAAGCAAACCCTTCTTTGTCTTTTTACAGTAATGGGCTCATACAATATTTGTTCCTCTGGGATTGACTTATTTCACTCAGCATAATGTCCTCCAGGTTCATCCACATTGTGAGATGATTCCCATATTCTTCATTGTTCTTTAATGTAGCATAGTATTCCATTATGTGAATGTACCACAGTTTGGTTATCCATTCATCTGTTGATGGGCATTTAGGTTGTTTCCCTCTCTTTGCCATAGTGAACTGTGCTGCGATGAACATGGGTGTGCGTATGTCTGTTCATGTCCTGCCTCTCACCTCTTTAGGTTATATTCCAAGTAATGGAATTACTGGTTCAAATGGTATTTCTATTTTCAGTTTTTTTAGGAAATGCTATACCATTTGCCACAATGGTTGTAGCATTTTACAGTCCCACCAGCAGCGTATGCGAGTGCCAATCTCTCCGCAACCTCGCCAGCATTTGTTATTTTCTGTCCTGTTGAACTTTGCAATTATTGCTAGGGTGAGATGATATCTCATCATTGTTTTGATTTGCATCTCTCTAATGGCCAGGAACTCGGAGAGAGGACCAGTCAGCCACAGGGATCAGGTGAGGAGAGGAACTCAGGCACCCCCAAAGCAGCAGTGCAGGAGAGCAGAAAAAGGGGGATTAAAAGCCAGGAACTCAGACAGAGGAGCAGTCAGTTGCAGGGATCCAGGTGACAAGAGGAACTCAGGCACGCCCAAAGCAGCAGGGGGGGAGAGTGGGAGAAAGGGGATTAAAAGGCACGGGAATCTGGACAGAGGAGGAGTCAGCCACAGGGGCCCAAGTAAGGATGGTATGAGAGGTTTCCAATAGGGAGGCAACCTTGTCTGTCAATTTGTCATACTGTGGTGATGCGTTGATGTGAGTTTTGAGGCTGAGCCACTTTTGTTTCTAACCCAGCGGGATGCACATGGTGCACAGGTATCAGCCCAGCTTACAGACTAAGACAGACTAGGAAGAAGAAGGAGGCCATCCACTTCTCAAATAATTGGCTGGGGAAAATCTTATGAATAGCAAAGAAACACTGTTTGGTACATTACTGCACAAAATTATGAATAGTCTGCTTATGTTAGAAGGCTCTCAAAATAGGACTGGGAAAGAGCCGCAACATTTGAGTAAACCCAGCCTTACTTCTACAGATAAGGTAAAGCTTTCGAGACTTCCATTTGCTGATGTGGCACTACTCAAAATGAAGAGAAACAGCTGAAGACATCCATTGATCATCAGAACATGGAACGTATGAAGTATGAATCTAGGAAAATT
>NW_006921703.1:8704575-8705112 GCF_000298275.1 Orycteropus afer afer | reverse complement strand
TGGCATTCATCATCACAAAGGATGTTTCAAGATCTCTCCTGAAGTACAATGATGTCAGTGATAGGATAATCTTCATATGCCTACAAGGAAGACCCATTAATACAACTATTATTCAAACTTATGTACCAACCACCAAAGCCAAACATGGAGAAACTGAAGATTTTTATCAACTTCTGCAGTCTGAAATTGACCGAACATGCAATCAAGATGTGTTAATTATTGCTGGTGACTGGAGTGCAAAAAAACCATCGGTAGTTGGAAAATTTGGCCTTGGTGACAGAAATAATGCTGAAACTTGCATGGTAGAATTTTGCAAGACCAACGACTTGTTCATTGCAAACAACTTTTTTCAACAACATAAATGGTGGCTCTACATGTGGACTTCAACAGATGGAACACACAGGAATCAGATTGACTACATCTGTGGCAAGAGGTGGTAGAAAAGCTCATATCTTCAGGCAAACTCAGGCCAGGAGATGATTGTGGAACAGACCATCAACTGCTCACATGCAAGTTCAATGTGAAGTTGAAGTCAAT
>NW_006921703.1:8671314-8702639 GCF_000298275.1 Orycteropus afer afer | reverse complement strand
ATGTTGTCAGAAGGGACCATTCCTTGGAGAAGGATGTCATGCTTGGTAGGGTGGAGGGTCGACGAAAGAGGGGGAGGCCTTCAACGAGATGGATTGACATGGTGGCTGCGATGATGGGCTCAAGTATAGCAGGGTTTGTGGAACTGGCGTGGGACTGGGCAGTGTTTTGTTCTGCTCTGCATGGGGTCACTATGAGTCGGAAACAACTCGACGGCACCTAACAACAACAACAACAATGGTTAAAGATCATGAGCAATTCCTCATGTGTTTGTTGGCTGCCAGCATATCGTCTTCAGTGAAGTGTCTGTTCATGTTCCTTGCCCATTTTTGAATCGGATTGTCTTTTTCCTGTTGAGGTATGAAATTTTTCTATAGATTTTGGAGATAAGTCTTTTGTCAGTTATGTCATAGACAAATATTTTCTCCCAATCTGTAGATTGTGTTTTTACTCTTTTGATGAAGTCTTTTGATGCGCATAAGAATTTGTTTTTTAAAAGGCCCAGTCATCCAGTTTCTTTTCCCCTTCTTGTGGATTCGGGGTTATGCTTGATAGTCTATTTGTTTCATAAATTATGGCCCCTAGATTTGCCCCTGTTATATCTTGGATGAATTTTATAGTTTTGGGTTTTACATTTAAATCTTTGATCCAGCTTGAGTTTGTTTTTGTGTATAAGGTGAGGTATGGTTATTCTTTCATTTTTCTGAAGGTGTGCAATTTTGCCAGTACCATTTGTTAAAGAGGCTATCTCTTCCCCATTTAATGGTTTTTGGACCTTTGTCAAAAATCAGCTTTCCATAGATGGATGGGTCTATTTCTGGGTTTTTTACTCTTTTCCATTGGTTTATCTGTCTATCATTGTACCAAGACCACACTGTTTTGACCCACTGTGGCTGTTTTGAGATCCAGATATGTGAGACTTCCCAGTTTGTTCTTATTCTTCAGTAGTGCTCTGTTTATCCTAGGTCTCTTTCCTTTCTATATGAAGTTAGTAATTGGTTTTTCCATGTCCTTAAAAAATTTTGTTGTATCTGGATTGGGATTGCATTAAATGTGTAGATTGCTTTGGGTAGTATTGACATTTTCACAATATTCAGTCTACCTATCCATGAACAAGTCAGGTTCTTCCATTTATGTAGATCCCTTGTAACCTCTTGTAGTAGTGTTTTATAGTGTTCTTTGTATAGGTCTTTTGGTAAGATTTATTCCTAGATATTTTATTTTTTAGGGAGCTCTGGTAGTGTAGTGCCTAAGGCACTTGACTGCTAACCATAAGGCTGGTGGTTCAAACCCACCAGTCACTCCTCAGAAGGAAGATGACACAATCTACTTCCATAGTGATACTGCCTTGGAAACCCAAGGAGGGATCACTATGAGTCAGGTCTGACTCAACCGCACATAACAACAACAACAACATTTTATTTTTTTTACTAGCTATTGTAAATGATATTGTTTCCCTTATTTCCTTTTCAGAGGTTTCTTTGTTGGTGTAGAGGAATCCAACAGATCTTTGTGTTTTTGTATCCTGCCATTTTGCTGAACCTCTCTATTAGTTCCAGTAGTTTTCTTTGCTGGGTCTCTTGGGTTTCAATGTATAGGATCACGTTATCTACAAATAGAGATAGTTTTACTGCCTCTTTGCCAATTTGTATGCCTTTTATTTCTCTTTCTTGTCTTATTGCCCTGTCTAGGACTTCCAATACAATGTCCAACAGGAGTGATGATAGAGGGCATCCTTATCTGGATCCCATTTATAAGGGGAATGACTCCAATCTTTCTCTGTTAATAATAATGTTGGTTGTTGGCTTTGCATATATGCCCTTCATTATGTTGAAGAATTTCCCTTCTATCCCTATTTTGATGAGAGTTCTGAACAGGAGTGGGTATTGGATTTTATCAAATGCCTTTTCTGTGTTGATTGATATGATCATATAGTTATTTTGTTTTTTTAATGTGGTGAATTAAATTCATTGTTTTTCTGATGTTGAACCATCCTTGCATATGAGGTATGAATCTCACTTGGTCAGGGTGTATTATTTTTTTGATATGTTGTTGGATTCTGTTGGATAGCATTTTGTTGAAGATTTTTGCATCTATGTTACTGATGGATATTGGTCTGTAGTTTTCCTTTTTAGTGGTATCTTTCCCTGGTTTTAGTATCAGTGTTATGCTTGCTTCATAAAATGACTTTGGGAGTATTCTGTCTTTTTCTATGTTCTGTAATAGCTTGAGTAGTATAGGTGTCAACTCTTCTCTGAATATTTGGTAACGTTCTCCAGTGAAGCCATCAGGGCCAGGACTTTTTCTTGTTGGAAATATTTTTTGTGACTTATTCTATTTTTTCCTTTGTTATGTTGGTGTTGTTATGTGCCATTGAGTCCTACCTGAGTCATAGCAACCCCTCCTTGGGTTTCTGAGGCAGTATCACTACAGAAGTAGATTACCCACCCTTCCTTATGAGGAGTGGCTGGTGAGTTTGAACTGCCCACCTTCTGGTGAGCAGTCAAGTATCTTAGGCACTATGCTACCAGAGCTCTGTTCAAGTATTCTATCTCCACCTGGGATAGTTTTGGTAGGTCTTGTGCTTCTAGAAACTTGTCCATCTCTTCTAGGTTCTCAACTCTGTTGGAGTATAATTCTTCATAATATTCTGTCGGTATCTTTTTTATTTCAGTTGGTTCTGTTGTGATGTCACGCTTTTTATTTATTCTTGTTACTTGCACTTTCTCTTTCTTTTATTTAGTTAGATTTGCCAATGGTTTGTCAATTTTTAAAAATCTTTTTGAAGAACCAGCTTCTTGTTTTGTTGATTTTCTCTATTTTTTTTTTCTGTTTTGTTTATTTCTGCTCTGATCTTTCTAATTTCCTTACTTCTGTACACTGTAGGATTTGTTTGTTCTTTTTTCTCATTCTTGGTGTTGTTAAGTTAGAGTGTTGATTTTGTTTCTTTCTTCTTTTTAGATGTGTGCATTTACTGCTATAAATTGACCTCTGAGTACCGCTTTTTGATGTGTCCCATAGGTTTTGGTAAGATGTATCTTCATTCTCATTTGTTTCTAAGAATTTTTTTATTTTACCTTTTATTTCTTCTATTAGTCAGTAGCTTTTGAGCAGTGTATTATTCAACTTCCACATGCATGATGTTTTTTCCTTGATCTTCCTATTATTAATTTCTAATTTCATAGCATTGTAGTCCAAGAAGATGCTTTGTAGTATTTCAATGTTTTTGAATTTATTGAGACTTGTTTTATGTTCTAACATATGATCTATTCTGGAGAAGGATACATGTGCACTGGAGAAGAATGTGAATTGTTCTTTTGTTGGGTGGAGTGTTCTGTATATGTCTACGAGGCCAAGATGGTTGACTGTGTTGTTGAGTTCTTTTGTATCATTGTTGAGTTTTTTTCTTAATCTGTCCCTCCTTGAAAGTGGTGTGTTGAAGTCTCCTACTACTATTGTAGAGTTGTCTATTTTCCCTTTCAATTCAATTAACATGTGCTTCATGTATTTTGAAGCACTTTCATTGGGTGCAGAGATATTTATTAACATAATGTCTTCTTGGTCAATTGACCCTTTCAGCATCATATAGTGACCTTCTTTGTCTCATGCAGTTTTTCACCTTAAAGTCTATTTTATCAGATGATAATGTTGCCACTCCTACTCTTTTTTTTTGGTTACCAGTGGCTTGGTATATATATATTTTTTACCCTTTAGCTTTTAATTTGTTTTTATCTTTGTGTCTAAGGTGGGTCTCTTGTAGAAAGCATATTGATGGATCTTTTTTTTTTGTATCCAGTCTGCCACTCTCTTTCTCTTGATTGGTGCATTTAGTCCATTCACTTTGAGTATAATTAGTGATAAGTATGAAGTGATTGCTGTCACTCCATTTTTTTTTTTTTTTGTCATGTTGTTGGAGTTTCCTTGGTTCATATATTTTTCTTTGCTGAGTTCCTTTTGTTGTAAGTGTTTTCTCTTTTCTTCTTTATTGTTGGTTTTGTGCTTACTGAGACCATACGTTTTCCTGCTTTCTTGGTTTGCTTAGGGGGATTGTTAATTTTCTCTGTGGTTACCTTGGAGTGAATTATTGTCTCTATTTTTGGAATAGTCTGTTCTATAAGGACATTGACCTCTTTTCCTCTCCATCTGGAAGTTTGGTACCTAGAATTTTTATTCCTTCTTTTTGGTTAGTTGCTTGTATTGTATGCAGATTGACTTCCTTATTTGTTTTATTTTATTATTATTATTTTGTGTATAGTGTTTTATGGGCTTATTTTGAGCATCTATCTCTGATTTGGTATAAGTGTTGATGTCATATGTCCTGATTGTGCTGATCTCTGTTGTGGGTTCACTGTTGGAATGACTTCCTTAAGTATTTCATGTAGGGTTGTTCTGGTTTTCACAAAATCCCTTAATTTCTGTTTGTCTGAGAATGTCTTGATTTTACCCTCATAGTTGATGGACAATTTGGCTGGATATAGGATTCTTGGTTGGAAGTTCTTTTCCTTCAGTGTTTAGTATAAGCCATTCCATTGCCTCCTTGCCTGCATGGTTTCTGCTGAGTAATCAGAACTCAGCCTGTTTGACCATTGTAAGTGACATTTCTTTTCTCTTGGGCTGCTCACAAGATTCTTTCTTTGTCTTTTGGAGAATTTGATTATGATATGTCTCGGTGACTTTCTCTCAGGGTCTATCCTATCTTTGAGCTTCTTGGACAAATATCTTTTCTTCCTTCATGACATGGGTGAAATTTTCTTTTAGCAAGTTTTCCATAATTTTCTCAGTGTCTTTTTTTTTTTTGCCTCTTCTTGTTCTTAAATTCCAATGATGCATATGTTGTTTCTTTTCATGTCATCCCATATAGCTCTTAGGTTCTCTTCATTTCTCTTAAATCTTTGTTCTGATTTTTCTTCATACAGGCTGGTGTAAAGAGATTTATCTTCTAGTTGGGATATGTGTTCTTCAGACAGTTCTAGCCCATTCTTTTGTGTTTCCACTGTGTTGTGTAATTTTGTAATTTTAGTATTCATCTTCTGGATTTCTAACTGCTGTTTTTGTATGAGTTCTGATTATTAATCTTGTTATTTTGTTCTTAAATGGTTTTTCTGAGTTCTTCCAGGTTGTTGTCTGTGTTTTTCTTGGTTCTTTTTTTGGTGTTTCCTTAAGCTCTTGTAGAGTTCTATAAACATATCTTCTGAATTCCTTCTTGGATGATTCTGTTGCTTCGTCTTCCTTCATGTTTAATGAGACTTTTGTTTTGGGATGTTATATCTATTTGTCTTATCCTGTTTTTTTTTTTTATTTTTGTTTGTTTGTTTGTTTGATTTGAAGTTGCTTGTTGTTTCCTAGACATTTTGAAGTTGTTGCCTTTAATTGTTAGTTATGCATGAATTTATTTTGTCTTGATTTTATATTTTAATAATCTTGCAAAGGTGGAGTTGGTGTATTTTATTTTTTTGGTTATTAACTCTGGTGTGCTGGGTTCTTCGACAGTTTTCTTTGTGATGATTGAATCACTGTGGGGAATGTGGATGCTGGTCTCTGTTCATCATGAAGGGGATTTAGTTTTGGAACAGGTAGAGGTTGTGGTGGCTTAATGGGTTTTTTCTATTGGATGAGTCAGGGAAAAGGGGGGAAAGGAGGAAGAAAAGAAAAAAAAAAAAAACTACAGGGTTCCATTAGCACATTTCTGGGGTTTTGGGTCAACTATCAATGATGACATTATACTGTCACTCACAGGCCTGTGGCTCAAACTTGGCAAATGCCCCAATGATTAGAGGGCTACCACTTTCTGCCTGGTTCAAACAGCCACAAAAACCCCATAGTCTAGGCCCCTCCATGCCAAAAAGCTGTCCTGGAAGGGTTAGACCCCCGCCCCACACCACAAGTTTGTCCCAGGGCCTGCCCACCTGTGACATGCTTCTTTCTCTGCTCCCAATTCAGCAGCAAACCAAGCCAGAGAGGTCTCTGCTCCACTTCTCAGAAATGTGGCCCTCTCACTTAGCACAGGTCCCACAGTTACCAGTACAAGCCAGTGCTGTGGGCAGACCCCTGGAGTGGCTGCTGGTCCTCTCTGGTGCTTCTGCTCCACTGACCAGGGAGCCCTCCATTGTTCCATCTGGTCAGCTGGTGTGCCACAGGGCAAGCTAGTTTATTTTTATTCTTCCTGGCTATTTACTCTGCCTCTTTTCCCTTTCTTCTCCTTCTCCCATAAATATGGCCTTCTCCAACTTAGTGAGTTGTTGACTGCCTCAGAATCCCCACTTCAAACTGCTACACTTAGTTTTTCAAGCATTAAGATGCTAGAGTGAACAAACATGTGGGCTACAGGTAAGACACCATCTTCTACCACCTTGAAATCACTATAAACTTGCCTATTCTGTATCTATACTTCATTTATTCAATGCATTTCATCTAAGTGACATCATACAATATTTGTCCTTTTGTGTCTAGCTTATTTTATTAATATAATGTCAGTGTTTATATTTACTATAGCACATATTAGGAACATATTAATACTTCTTTTCTTTTTTATGGCTGCATGATTTGCACTGTATATGTATACCACATATTGTTTATCTATTCATCTGTTAATCAATATGTATCAAAATGTTTTCACATTTTCACTATTGTGAGTAATGATATGATGAACATTGCTTTAACATATAGTTTTCTTTGTTCTAAATTATATTGTTGTTGGGCATATACATAACAAAACATAAACCGATTCAAAAGTTTCTACATGTATAGGTTAATGGTATTGAAAGTATTATTTGAGTTTTGCAACCATTCTCACCCTCCTTCTTAAAATTATTTCTCCCTCATTAACATATTCACTATCCCCTAAGATACCTAGCTCATCTTTCCAGTTGCTATTATCAATTGGATCCCATATAGCTAGTTCTTAAAAGAGCATAATGCTCAAGGAAGACCTTTTGTAATAGGTAAGCTATACTATTGCTCAGTTTTAAGATGAATTCAAGGGATATTTTTCATTTCAAGTTAAAATAATATCTCAGGGCAATAGTTTCAGGGGTTCATCTAACCTCCATAGTTCCAGAAAGTCTGAAGTCCATGTAAATTTGAAATTCTATGCTACATTTTTCACCTTTTATAGGGATTCTTCTATGGCACCTTTGATCCAAATGTTCAGTAAAGGTAGCAGGGCACCATCCAGTTTTTCTGGTCTCGTGGCACAAGAGACAGTTGATCATTAATGCAATTAGAAACACATTCTATATTCTCCTCTGATTCCTAACTCTCTTTTCTCTGTTGCTTCAGGTGAATGAGACCAATTAGTGTGCCATTGCCAAAGGGGCAAGTAGGCCCCAACTTTTGACCTCCTCTAATGCCACAAGTGAAAGACAGAATCACCATCAGTAGCCCAATGCCTACTCCTGTAAGGCTAGACAGACATGCTGCCTCCCTCCAGCCCTTTCACTAAACATGACACCAACCATTCCTCCTGCAGCACCCACCACTCTCTGCTGGGTTCAATAATTCACTGCAGTGGTCTCACAGAACTCACAGATTATGGGGTTTTTTAGGGAAGCAACATGCTACGGTTCAAGTTTAAGAACACACTCAGTCTCTCTCAGCCCACTGTCTCTCAGCTGACAGTCTCTTTCGGTCTCTCTCACAGCAGTCCATGTCTCTCAGTGTCTCTTTCTTCCATGGAGCCACTGGTAGGTTTGAACCACCAACTTTCTGGTTAGCAGCCAGATGCTTTATCCAATACAATAATGATATTTCATTGTTCTTTTTATTTGCAACTCTCTGATGGCTAATGACATTGACTATTTTTTTCATGTCATTTGAAAGTCTTTGGTGAAATTCAAAGTTCTTTGCTCATTTTACAATTGGGTTATTTGCCTTTTTATTGTTAAGTTGTCAAGAATGTTGTTGTTATGTTGTTAGGTACCATCAAGTTGCTTCCAACTCATAGCGACTCCATGCACAGCAGAACAAAACACCGCCTGATCCCGCACCAGCTCCATGATCCTTGCTATACTTGAGCCCATTGTCACAGCCACCATGTCAATCCATCTCATCCAAGGCTTTCTCCTCTTTTGCCAACCCTCCACCTTACCAAGCATGACATCCTTCTCCAGGGAATGGTCCCTTCTGACAACATGACCAAAGTAGGTGAGATGAAGTCTGGCCATCCTTGCTTCCAAGGAGCATCTTGGCTACACTTCCTCCAGGACAGATCAGTTAGTTCTTTTGGCAGCCCATGGTACCTTCAGCATTCTTCACCAGCACCACAACTCAAAAACATCAACTCTTCCTTGGTCTTCCTTATTCATTGTCCAGCTCTCAAATGCATATGAGGTGATTGGAAATTAATATCATGGCTCCTTAGTCCTCAAGGAGACATCCTTGCTCCTCAGCACTTGCTATAGTTCCTTCGCAGCTGACCTGCCCAGTGCTATACATCGTCTAATGTCCTGAATGCTGCTTCCATTGGTGATGATTGTAGAACCAAGCAACATGAATTCTTTGACAACCTCAATCTTTTCTCCATTTATAGTGATGCTGCTTAACGGTCCAGGTGTGAGGATTTTTGTCTTCTTTATATTGAGATGTATCCATATTGCAGACTGTGTTCTTCAGTCATCATCAGTAAGTGCCTCACATCATCCTCACTTTCAGCACACAAAGTTGTATCATCATTGTATCTCAGGTTGTTAATGATTCTTCCTCCAATCCTGATGCCACATTTTTCTTCATATACTCAGCTTCTTGGATTATTTGTTCAGCATATAGATTGAATAAGTGTGGAGAAAGGATACAACTCTCATGCACTCCCTTCTTGATTTTAAACCATATAGTGTCCCCTCATTCCATTCAAACCAGGAGGCCAAGGTACAGGTTCCTCATAAGTACAATCAAGTGCTCAGGAATTCCCATTCTTCTCAATGTTATCCATAATTTGTCATGATCCACACAATCAAATGCCTTTGTATAGTCAATAAAGCACAAGTAAACATCTTTCTGTTATTCTTTGCTTTGAGCCAAGATCCATCTGACAACAGCTATGATATCCCTTGTTCCACATCCTCTTCTGAATCCAACTTGCACCTCTGGAAGTTCTCTGTCAATATACTGCTGCAACCATTTTTGAATTATCTTCAGTAAGATTTCACTTGTATGCTATATTAATGATATTGTTCTATAATTTCCATATTCTGTGGGATCACCTTTCTTTGGAATGGGTACAAATATGGATCTCTTCTAGTCAGTTGGCCAGGTAGCTGTCTTCCAAATCTCTTGGAATAACTGAGTGAGTGCCTCCAGTGCGGCATCTGTTTGTTGAAATATCTCAATGGGTATTCCATCAATTCCTGGAGCCTTGTTCTTCACCAATTCCTTCATTGCAGCTTCAAATTCTTCCTTCAGTACCATTGGTTCTAGATCATATGTCACCTCCTGAAATGCACAAAGATCGACCAGTTCTTTTTGGTACAGTGACTCTGTGTTTTCCTTCCATCTTCTTTTGATGTTCCCCGAATCATTAAATATTTTGCCCTTAGAATCTTTCAATATTGTTATTTGAAGCTGATTTTTTTTTTTTTCCTCAATTCTTTCACCTTGAGAAATGCTGAGCATGTTCTTCCCTTTTGGTTTTCTAACTCGAGGTCTTTGCACATTTCATTATAGTAAGTGGCTTTGTCTTCTCGAGCTGCTCTTTGAAATCTTCGGTTCTGCTCTTTTATCTTGTCATTTCTTCTATTTGCTTTAGCTACTCTCCACTCAAGGGCAAGTTTCAGAGTCTCTTCTCTCATCCAGTTTGGTCTTCCCTTCTTATGTTGTTTTTTCAGTGATCTCTTGCTTTCTTCATGGATGATGCTCTTGATGTCATTCAAGAATTCATCTGATTTCCAGTCATTGGCATTCAATGCATCAAATCTGTTCTTTAGATGGTCTCTAAATTCAGGAGGGATATATTCTAGATCATATTTTGGCTCTCATGGACTTGTTTTAATTGTCTTTAACTTCATGTTGAATTTGCATATGAGCAGTTGATAGGCTGTTCCACAATCAGCTCCTGGCCTGGTTTTGGCTGAAGATATTAAGCTTTTCCATTGCCTCTTGCCACAGATGTAATCAATCTGATTCCTGTGTGTTCCATCTGGTGAAGTCCACTTGTACAGCCGCTGTTTGTGTGGTTGATGAAAGGTGTTTCAATGAATAAGTTCTTGGTCTTGCAAAATTCTACCATGCGAGTTCCAGCATTATTTCTATCACCAAGGCCAAATTTTCCAACTACTGATGATTCTTCTTTGCTTCCAACTTTTGCATTCCAGTCACCAGTGGTAATTAACACATCCCAATTGCAAGCCCATTCTTCCTTCCAAGGAGTGGCTGGTGGGTGTGAACCACCAACCTGCTGGTTAGGAGTCAAAATGCCTTAGACACTACATCATCAGAGCTCCTCTTTCAACACTAGAACTCTAAATTCAAGGAGCCAACTTCAGGGGCAAGCTTTTTCTCTATATTGACTTGAAAGGAAGGTCATTATGTTCAGTCTTCCCCTGGATCTTGTAGTTTCCCAATGCAGGGACTCTGGGTACAAAGGATGCTCTCTGCTCTCAGCTCTTTTCTATTGGTGATAGTAGGTCCCTTTCTCTGCTTGTTTCTCTCTCCATTTATATCTTGTAATATAAAAGATGTTGCAAATATACCCCTTACACGGTATCAGGACTGTGACTTGATTAAAGATGTTGCATCCCACCCTAACACTCTTACAATTGATTTGCTGATCATATTAGATCACATCATGGGAGATAATTATATCATTACATATCTGTCAAATTACATCATTACACAACTTCCAATAATAATCATGGCCCAGCAACATTGACACATATATTTTTTTAGGGGACACAATTCAATCTATGACAAATTCAGTGATCCGTATTGATAAGTATTTGCATTATGTATGTTGCAAGAACTAATATATAACATTTATTCCCATTTTCTGAAATTAGAAAGCAAAACTGAAAACATAATTCCAAGTATTCCTTTGTGTATATATATATATATATATATATATATATATATGTTTTTAATTTTATCACCTTCAAATAATGGTTTATCTTATTATTTTCTCTTTACAGAATTCTTTCCATTAAAATTACTTGCATTTAAAAAAATTGGTAAATATTCCCTTGACCATATTAAACAACAACGACCCTGCTATAGAGTGGATTTGGACTCATAGCTATCCCCATAGTGTTTCCAAGGCTGTAAATCTTTTCGGAAGCAGACTGCCTCTTCTTTCTCCCATGGAGCACCTGGTGTATTCAAAGCAACATTTTGTTTAGCAGCTGAATGCCTTACCACAGTATCACAACAGTTCTTTGATCATACGGATGAAACCTAATTCTAAAATCCATTAAGGAAAAAAGAAAAAAGATGTAAATGAGAACATAAGAATATATAGAGAAAAATAATTTAGAGGAAGAAAGCAAGTACAATGAACATCAATAAATCAGAGAACACACCATATAGAGTTTCTGTTGGAAAGAGAAATAGGGTAAGAAAAAAAAAAAAAATTGGCAAGTTAGAGAAACAGAAAGCAGGAAAAACTAAACATTTCAACATTGCACTGCAATTTCTTCCACCTTTATTTGGTTAGGAGATCCTCACATGCCTGAATTTTCCCATAAATTACTTTAAATTATGTTCTAAATTTAAATTATGCTAAATATTGGTAGTAACTGTGTACACCTGCGCTTCACTGTTGGATGTTCCTGCTCTGATGTACTTTATAAGCATTTACAGTTTTAATGAGGCTTTTTATTTGTAATTGGTCCCTATAGGGATCTGCTGCTGCATTTCATCCAATTTGAGTTATTTTCAGTTACTCTCCTGAGGGAATATTCATTTGAAATAAGGTATGCCAAGTTGCTTGTGATCCTAAGAATGGTGGTTTATGTAAGACCTTTTAATGTGACAGACAAATGACCATACTCTAGTCATTCTTCCAAGGTTTCAAAGTTACTGTTTTTACACTATTGCTCTTTCCTTTAACTAGTCACTTCTAACCCATTGCCCCGAACAAGAGAAGGAACAGAGGGATGCAATTCACAAACATCTAAGTTATTAACTTGACTCCCCACTTCTAAGGCATTTGAAATTGAGCAAGTAGTTTAATCTCATTGAGTTTCAGTTTATTCTTCTGTTAAATTGCAAAAAAAAAAAAAAAAAAGAAGACCTATACTGTTAGGTTCAATAAGGTAAGGGTGCAACAAGATAAGGGCGGTTAATAAAGCTTTGCATTTTGTAACTGAATGTACAAGCAAATTTGGAAATCCAAATATTTTTGGATTTTCAAGTTTCAGTATTTCTTACCATTCTGTGGGCACAGAACTTCTTGCTAAAGAGGATAAAAGCTGTTGTTGTTGTTGTTGTTGTTATGTGTCCTCGAGTTGGACCTGACTCATAGCGACCCCTCCTTGGGTTTCCTAGGCATTAACACTACAGAAGTAGATTGCCCAAACTTCCTTCCCAGGTGTGGCTGGTGGGTTTGAACAGCCAGCATTCTGGTTAGCAATCAAGTGCCTTAGGCACTATGCTACCAGAGCTCCTAAAGGTATGGGCTCTCTAATAGCTTGAATCTTTATTTTTTGCTTTTGTATTCATCTTGATTTAAAAAAAAAAAAGGCTCTGGTAGCATAGTACCTAAGGCTTTTGATTGTTAACCAGATGGTTGGTGGTTCAAACCCACCAACCAACCCATGGAAGGAAGACTGGGAAATCTACTTCCATAAAGATTTATCACCTTAGAAACCCAAAGGGGGTCACTATGAGTCGGAATCGAATCCATGGCAGTGAGTTTATTTTTTTGGTTTATTCATTTTGATTAGCACAAACTCTTCTTTTGGGCCAGTGATTAAATTTTCAGATTTATAAATAAAAGCAAATGCAGATTTGTCCAGTATGATAGGTCCTTTGATTTCTTAACTGCTACACCATGGATGTTGATTGTGGATCCAAGTAAAATGAAATCCTTGACAACTGCAATCCTTTCTCCATTTATCAGGATGTTCCTCACTGGTCCAGTTTTAAGGTTTTTTTTTTTTTTTTTTTAATATTCAGATGCAATCCATACTATAGTTTTCAGTCCTCATCAATAAGTGGTTCAAGTTTTCTTCACTTCCATCAAGCAAAATTGTGTCATAATCTGCATATTGCAAGTTGTTAATGGGCATTCTTCCTTCTCCTTCATATAATCTATCTTCTTGGATTATTATTAGCTCAGCATACAGATTGAATAAGTATACTGAAAGGATACAACCCTGATGCACGCCCTTCTTGATTTTAAACCATAGAGTGTCCCTTGTTCTCTTTTGAACAACTGCCTTTTAGTCTATGTAAGGTTCCACATGAGCACAATTAAATATTCTGGAATTCCCATTCTTCACAATATTATCCATAATGTTTTTGATTCATAAATTTGAATGCCTTTACATAGTTTTGGTCAAGATCCATTGGACATTAGCAATGATATCCCTTGCTCAATACTTTCTTCTGAATCTGGTTTGAATTTCTGGTCCTTTCCTGTTGATGTACTGGTGCACCATTTTTTTAAATCATCTTGAGAATAATTTTACATGCCTGTGATATTAATGATGTTTTTCAATAATTTCCACATTCTGCTAGACCACTTTTCTTTGGAATAGGCATGCACATGGAACTCTTCTAGTTGATTAACCAGGTAGCTGTCTTTCAAATTACTCAACAGAGACAAGTGAGCATTTCTAGCATTGCATCCATTTATTGAAACATCTCAACTGGTATTCCACTGTTTGGAGATTTCTTTTTTTTTTTTTTTTTGCCAATGCCTTCAATGCACTGCACTGTAGGACCTGTAACTTCCTCTAACTCCCCAGAGTTAATATATCATTGTGTCTGCATTTTCATTGGTTGATGTATTCAGTCATTTCATATTTTCTTTCTATGCACAATGCTAATATATCCCACAAGCTTAAATTATTATGTTGGTAGAGGGTTGGTAAGGAATGCCCTTTGACATTATGAATTATACACTGAATGAAAAAATTAATGCAAAATTAAGGAAATGAGAAGTGTCTTTCTCTTTACAGTAGGAGAGAATGAATTATTAAGAACTTATCTAAGACATCAGAGAAAATTGTGATTGTCAGTAACTCAAGCATTTCATTTTATTTATGAATCTAATTAAAATGGAAAACAAATAACTTTGGTAAAGGTGAATAAATAATACAAGCAGCTTAGAAAGAGGGATTTGTTTAAACGTAGTATATTTCCACTCCACATTAAATTTGCTGTCTCTTCTAAGGTCAAGTGCACCAAGATCTCT
Organism: Orycteropus afer afer; assembly: GCF_000298275.1. Taxonomy (NCBI): domain Eukaryota; kingdom Metazoa; phylum Chordata; class Mammalia; order Tubulidentata; family Orycteropodidae; genus Orycteropus; species Orycteropus afer. The sequence goes on along the minus strand of NW_006921703.1, from coordinate 8,688,297 downwards.
ACTATTTAAATAAACTGTAAAAGAAAATAGCCACTATCCCAGCAGGGAACTGTGTCTAGCTATGTGACTTGTTTTTAAGTTTAGACATGATTAGATATCTTCACTCTATCCTTTGCAACCTGCATTTTTTTAAAATTTACTGAGAAATGTTGATTTTATGAGAGCTAAATGTCATTTCTTCAAAACAAAGCTTCATGCAGGTGTTTTCTCAAAATGCTGTCAGTTTGACAAGTAATATAAAATAATAACTTCTCCTTTATTATACATTCTTGTTCATTCTTTGCATAACAAAAGATTGATTTAATGGAGGTAGGGGTTGAATAATAGATCCAAAAGAGATGCACTTAACATTGTTCTCTGAAGAACGACTATGTGGTTGGGAATAACATTTCCCTCTAAAAATTATGATTGGTGAAGGTGTAATTTTACTCTTAGGGAAAATAAACAGCAAGAATGTTCTCAAGTGATTTGTTTTACTTAAATGGTATCTTTAATACCTTTTACCAAATCTATTTATTGATAAAATCTCTGTAATGTTATCATTGTATGAAGTCTTTTAACTGTAGGTTTTTATATCCATTATAATGCATACATGGAATGTTACTGATTTCTCTAGATAGCAGGAATGTGAAAGCTACTTCCATAGTAGGATGATAGTATTTGTGCCTGCAAGGTAATTGAAAAATGAAAGGGATTTATTTGACATTAATTTTAAGAATTTAAATTATTTGGGAAAATTACTCTGAGGTTTTTCTTTTTTTGTTATCCAGATTTCAGGACCCCTGGTGGCACAGTGGTTAAAGCACATGGCTGTTAAACAAAAGGTCAGCCGTTTGAATTCAATAGCTGCTCTGTAGGAGAAATATGAGATAGGCTGCTTCCACAAAGATATACAGTCTTGGAAACCTGATGGGGCAGTTCTACTCAGTCGTATAAGATCACTATGAGTCAGAATAAACTTTATAATAATGGGTTTGTATTTTTGGTTTTTATCCAGATTTCACCCCCACTGTCAACCAATGTCTTACATGCAGACACTAAAACTTGACCTAAATTACCTTTCTCTTTAAGAGTTTGAAAATAAAATATACTTTGTCCATTGAAATAATTCAGCATAAATATTTTCCATTACAACAAAAATAATCCATTACATTCTACTCTTGAGAATAAAAGAGACACTAACTGAGTAGAGCAATTTTATGGAATTTTTAAAGAAAAGGTGCTAGGAAAAAAATGATTCAGTGGTTCTTGGGGGTATCACCTGTGGTCTAGGCTAGAGACTATTTAAAAGGCTCTATATAGGCTATATATTTAGGTGAATTAACTCCTTTTTCAGAGGAGGAAGTTGGATGCAATATGCTTGTCAGCAGTCTAGGAAAATGTCTAAGCTGCGTTCCTTCTTTCTCATCCCCTTGAAGAACTGACCCTTAGGATTAGGAATCATAAGATGGTATGCATACTGTTTGTTTCCTTTCTCTATTATGTTCCCAGAAACATGAGGGAGGAATCTATCTATCTATTTCTTTCTCTCTCTCTCTCTCTCTCTCTCTCTACCTACCTGTCTGTCCATCATCTATCAATCATCTATCATTTATAATAGAAAACAGAAACCATTTTAAAGAACTTCCTTGAATGTTCTTATTTAACACAGCTCAGATATAATTTGCATCACATTTAATTTGTTCACCTGGGGATTCTATTATTCTCAGTGAACAGTTGTTTGTCTGAGACAAAGGAAAAATATTGGTCCACATTGCAAGATCTGAGATCTCATGTTTAACATTATTATCAGAAATTTATTTTGTGAATAGAGTCAAAACACCATTAAAGCTAATGACTTAAAATGTGTAGTTTGAGACTTGAGGACAATACAAACAATAAAATTATAAATTCTTTTGAAAAATTTCATTTCTTATTTATATTTTATAATATATCCTACCTAATGCTAGACAATGAACAAGGAAGACCAAAGAAGAGTTGATGCTCTTGATCTGTGGTGTTGGTGAAGAATGCTAAAAGTACCATGGGCTTAGCTGAAAGAACTAACAAATCTGTCCCGGAACAAGTGCAGCCAGAATGCTCCTTGGAAGTGAGAATGGCCAGACTTTGTCTCACCTACTTTGGTCATGTTGTCAGAAGGGATCATTCTCTGCAGAAGGATATCATGCTTGGTAAAGTGGAGGGTCAAAGAAAAAGGAGAAGGCCCTCAATAAGATGGATTGATACAATGGCTGAAGAAATGGGCTCAGGTGTAGTAAGGATCATGAGGCTAGCTCAGAACTGGGCAGTGTTTCATTCTGTTGTACATAAGCTCATTATAAGTCAGAGAAAATTTGATGGCACCTGACAACAACAAATGTTCCAAGTGTTTCAAATTTTCATATTTTATCCTTTAAACAATAGTAAAAACTGCTAATTGTTGTTTAGGAAATGCATAATAGTTGAGCCCTATGGATGGTATTTGATATATTGTTGTTGTTGTTAGGTGCCATCAAGAAATCTCCAACTCATAGTGACATCATGTACAACAGAATGAAACACTGCCCTATACAGTGCCAGCTTCACAATTCTTGCTATATCTGAGCCCATTGTTGTAGTCACTGTGACAATCTTTCTTGTCGAGGGCCCTCCCCTTCTCATGGACCCTCCACTACCAAGAATTATATCCTTCTTCTGGGACTGGTCCCCCTGACAACACAACCAAAGCAGGCCAAATGAAGTCTGGCCATTCTCCCTTCCAAGGAGCATTCCGGTTGCACATTTTCCAGGACAGATTTGTTAGTTCCTTTAGCCATCTGTGGTAGTTTTAGTATTCTTTGCCAACACCACGATTCAAAAGCATCAACTCTTTTTTGTCTTCCTTATTCATTGTCCAGCTCTCACATGCATATCAGGCAATTGAAAATACCATGGTTTGGGCAAGGAGCACATTAATCTTCTAGGAGACATCTTTGCTTTTCAGCATTTGAAAGAGGTCTGTTGCAGCAGATTTGTCCAATGTAATACATCTTCTGATGTCCTGACTGCTGCTCCCATCAGTGTTGATTGTAAAACCAAGTATGAAGTCTTTGACAATTTCAATCTTTTCTCCATTTATTGTGGTGCTGCTTATTGGTCCAGTTGTGAGGATTTTTGTTTTCTTTATATTGAGGTGTAATTCATACTGCTTTCAGCAAGCAAAGTTGTGTCATCTGAATATTGTAGGTTGTTAATGAGTCTTCCTCCAATCCTGATGTCAGGTTCTTCTTCATATAGTCCAGCTTCTCAGACTTTTTGCTCAGCATGCAGATTGAATAATTATGATGAAAGGATGCATTCCCTCCCTGATTTTAAACCATGCAGTATCACCTTATTCTGTTCAAACGACAACCTCCTGGTCTATGTGCAGGTTCCTCATGAATACAATTAAGTGTTCTGGAATGCCCATGATTCTCAATGTTATCCACAATTTGTTATGATTCACATAATCAAATGTTTTTGCATAGTCAATAAAACACAAGTAAATATATTTCTGGTATTCTTTGCTTTGAGCCAAGATCCATCTGACATCAGCTATGATGATATCCCTGGTTCCACATTCCCTGTTGAATCCAGCTTGCATTTCTGGAAGTTTTCTGACAATATACTGCTGCAACCATTTTTGAATTATCTTCAGTAAGGTTTTACTTTCATGTGATGTTAATGATATTGTTTGATAATTTCCACATTCTGTGGGATCATCTTTCTTTGAAATGATCACAAATATGGATCTCTTCCAGTCAGTTGGCTAGGTAGCTGTCTTCCAGATCTCTTAGCATAGCTGAGTGAGTGGCTCCAGTGCGTCATCCACTTTTATTTTTTAAAATTTTTATTGTGATCTGGGTGAAAGTTTACAAGAAAATTCATTTTCCATATAGCAGTTCACATAAACTTTGTCTCGTGCCATTCACTGCAATTTCCCACAATGCAACAGCTCTCTTCCCTCTTGCTCCTCATCCATACGTCCTTCTCTCTCATGCATTCCTGCCCCCAAAGCTGTCTCCCTGTGCATACACAGCCCTTCTATTCTCCCACGATTGATCTCTCCAAGGAGTGTATCTACCTAATGTAAATTCTCAACTCATATGCCTGTCTTTTTGTTTGGCTGGAACCCACATGAATGAGTTCAGTTCCAGACTTGAAGACAAGCTAGGGCCATAGTCTCAGGGGTTTCACCAAGCTGTTTCAGATCAGCAAAACTGGTCCCTTTTTTTTTTTTTTTTTTCCCCATGATTTAAGTTTTGTTCCACATTTCTCTCCAACTCTAACCAGGATCTCCTACATAGATCCCCCTCCAAGTGGTTGACAGTGGTAGCTGGGCACCATCTTGTTCTTCTGATTTTATAGTCATGTAAGCTGAGGATCACATGGTATTTCGGTCCCTTGGACTAATTGTTTCCATGTGTCTTTGGTTTTCTTCATTGCTCTTTGCTCTGGATGAGGAGAGACCCATCGTTGCATTTAGATGGCCACTTGTAAGCTTTTAAGATCCCAGTTGCTACTCACCAAAGTAGGATATGGAACAATGTTTTTGTGTAGTATGTTAGGCCAATTGTGCTTGATGTCCCCTGTGACCATGGCCTGAGCTCACAGGTCCAACTACTTGCTCCCTCTGGTTAGCTGACTGTGACCAGAAGTGACTAAAATTTGTCCCTTGTCAGCTCTACTATATATCTGGACATTCTTACAGAACATTCAAATACACTTGTAGAAACATTGTCTGCCAACTCTATACATTGTCATGGGCACACTCCCCCTTACACAGACATACCTAATAGGTCAGTCTGTCCACCCATCTATCTAACGGCACATAACAACAACAACAACAACAACAACACTATATATGCAAAAGGGTTCATCTTTGTTGTCTGTACCTCACATGTACCTCTCTATGTCTTCCTCTTCCTCAATGCCACCATGTTGATCACTCACATTTGGTACATTGCCCTTCCCTTTACCCAAATCAATACTTGTCTCTACTTATCTAACAGTGTTTCCTCCCCTCCCTTCCCACCCTTACTGTTGTTGTTATGTGCCATCTAGTTGGCCCCTACTCATAGTGACCCCTCCTTGGGTTTCTGAAGCAGTATCACTATGGAAGTAGATTGCTCAACCTTCCTTCCAAGGAGTGGCTGGTGGGTTTGAACCACCAGCATTCTGGTTAGCAGTCAAGTGCTTTAGGCACTATGCTACCAGTGCTCCATCCCATCCCTGGTAACCAACAAAGAAAGTTTCCTTTCATATATAAGTCTTCCATTGGCTTTTTACAATAAGGGATTAATATAATATTTGTTCTTCTTTGATTGACTAATTTCACTCAAGTTAATGTCCTCCAAGTTCATCCACATTATGCAGTGTTTTTTCAAAGTCTATGTTATTTTTTAGGGGTGGATAGTATTTCATTGTGTGTATGTACCATAGTTTGGTTGTTCATTCTTCTGTTGATGGGCACCTAGGTTATTTCCATCTTTTTGCTATTGTAAATAGTGTTGGAATAAACATGGGTGTGCATATATCTATTCTTGTCCTGGTTCTCACTTCTTTAGGATTGATGGCTCAAATGGAATTTCTAATTCCACCTTTTTTAAGGAATCACCATACGGCTTTCCACAGTGTATCATTTGATAGTCCTACCAGTGTATGAGAGTCCCAATCTCCACATCCTTGGTAGCATTTATTTTCTGTCTTGCTGAACTTTGCTATTAGTGCTGGGGCATGATAGTATCTCATTGTTGTTTTGATTTGCATCTCTCTAATGGCTAATGATAGCATAATGCCTAAGGCATTTGACTGCTAACTAGAAGGCTGGTGGTTCAAAGCCACCAGACACTCCTTGAAAGGAAGTTTGGGCAATCTACTTCCTTAGTGATACCACCTTGGAAACCCAAGGAGAGGCTCCTATGAGTCAGATCCGACTCAATGGCATAGTGTTTGGTTTGGTTTAATGGCTAAAGGTTGTGAACATTTCTTCATGTGTTTGTTGGCCACCTGAATATCCTCTTTTGGTGAAGTGTCTATACATGTCTTCTGCCCATTTTTTAGTTCAATTATTTATATTTTTATTGTTGAGGTGTTGTTTTAGTTTTCTATAAATTTTAGAGATAAGTCCTTTGTCAGATATATCGTTGCCAAATATTTTTTTTCCCCACATGTAGGTTCTCTTTTGACTCTTTTGGAGAAGTCTTTGGAAGCACATAAAAATTTAATTTTTAGAAGGTCCCATTCATCTAAATTATCTTCTGCTGTTTGTGACTTTTGGGTCATGCTTTATAGTCTATTTATGCCATATATTGTTGTTGTTGTTGTTGTTGTCATGGGCCGTCGAGTCGGCCCTAACTCATAGAGACCACTCCTTGGGTTTCTGAGGCAGTATCACTACAGAAGTAGATTGCCCAACCTTCCTTCCAAAGAGTGGCTGGTGGATTTGAACCGCCAGCCTTCTGGTTAGCAGTCAAGTGCCTTAGGCACTACACTACCACAGCTCCCTGCCATATATCAGGGCCCCTAAATTTCCCCCTAGCTTTTCCTTTATAGTTTTAGGTTTCTCATTGAAGTCTTTGGTCCATCTGGAGTTAGTTTTTGGTATAGTGTAAGATACAGGTCTTGTTTCATTTTTCTGCAAATGGATATCCAGTTTTCCCAGCACTATTTATTAAAACAAAAATTTTCTTCTCCATTTAATATATTTTGCCCCTTTGTCAAAGATCAGCTGACCATAGGTTGATGGATCTATTTCTGGGTTCTCAATTCTATTCCATTGGTCTACATGTCTATCATTGTACTAATACTAGCCAGTTTTGATGACTGTGCCTGTATAGTAGGTTTTGAGATCCAGGAGTGTGAGCCCTCCTACTTTGTTCTTCAATAATGCTTTGCTTATCAGAGGTCTCTTTCCTTTCCATATAAAGTTAGTGATTGGTTTTTCTATATCCTTAAAGAATGTTGATGAGATCTGGATTGTGTTTGCATTGAATGTATAGGTTGCTTTGGGTAGAATTGATATTTTCACAATGTTCAATCTTCCTATCCACAAGCATGGTACGTCTTTCCATTTATGTAGATCTCTTATGATTTCTTGAAGTAGTGTTTTGTAGTTTTCTTTGTACAGGTCTTTTGTGTCCCTGATAAAACTTATCCCCAAGTATTTTATTTTATTTTATTTTTTGGTAATTATTGTCAATGGTATTGATTTCCTTATTTCTTTTTCAGCAATCTCTTCACTGGTATAGATGAATTTTTTATGCTGCATGTTGTAAGATTTTGTATGTTGATCTTGTATGCTGTCATGATGCTACATCTCTCAATTAGTTCCAATAGTTTTTGACTAAGTCTCTTAGGTTTTCTGGGTATAGAATCATGTAGTCAGCAAATAGGGATAGTTTGACTACTTCCTTACCAATTTGGTTGCCTTTGATTTCCCTTTCTTGCCTTATTGCCCTGGTTCGGACTTTCAATACAATCTTGAATAGAAGTGGTGGTATAGAGGGCATCCTTGTTTGGTTCCTGTTCACAAGGGTAACAGTTTCTGTCTGTCTCCATTGAGAATAATGTTGGCAGTTTGTTTTGCATATATTCCTTTATTATTTTGAGCAATGTCCCTTTTATTTCTATTTCGCAGAAAGGTTTGATGAGGAATGGTGTTGTTGTTAAGTGCCTTTGAGTCGGCCCCGACTCATAGTGACCCTTCCTTGGGTTCCAAGGCAGTACCACTGTGGAAGTAGATTGCCCCATCTTCCTTCTGAGGAGTGGCTGGTGGGTTTGAACTGCCTGCCTTCTGGTTAGCAGTCCAGTGCCTTAGGCACTACACCAGATCAAATGTCTTTTTGGCAACTATTGATATGATCATGTGGGTATTTTATTTGTTTTATTTATATGATGTATGACAGTGATTGTTTTTCTAATGTTGAACCATCCTTGCACTCCTGACATGAATGCTACTTGGTCATAATGTATTATTGTTTGCATATATTGTTGGATTCCATTGACAAGGATTTTGTTGAAGATTTTTGCATCTATTTTTATGAGGGATAATGATCTGTTGTTTTCCTTTTTAGTGATGTCTTTGCCTGGTTTTGGTATCAAGGTTATGCTTGCTTTGTAAAATGAATTTGGGAAGATTCTATCCTTTTCTGTGTTCTGGAATAGTTTTAGTAGGATTGGTGTCAGTTCTTCTCTGAACATTTGGTAGAATTCTCTGGTGAAACTGTCAGGACCAGGATTTTTATTTGTTTGGAATTTTTTGTAACCTCTTCAATTTCTTCTTTATTATGGGTCTCTTCAACTTTTCCACCTCAGTCTCTTTTATTTTAGATAAGTAGTGTGTTTCTAGAAATTTGTCCATGTCTTTAGATTTTCAAGTTTTTTGGAGTACAGTTCTTCATAGTATCCTGATAACATCTTTTTATTTCAGTTGGTTTTGTTGTGATGTCACCCATTTCATTTCTTATTCACGTTATTTGTATTCTCTCCCTCTTTTCCTTCGTTAAGTTTGTCAGTGGTTTGTAGATCTTATTAATCTTTTCAGAAAACAACTTCTAGTCTTGTTGATTTCTACTGTCTTTCTATTTTCTGTTTCATTGATTCTGCTCAAATCTTTATTATTTCTTTTCTTCTGGTGACTGTTGGCCTTTCTTGTGTTCTTTTTCTAATTGTTGGAGATGTTGGTTTAAAGTGCTGATTTTTGGCTCTTTCTTCTTTTCTTATGTGTCCATTTATTGATATAAATTGGCCTCTGATCACTGCTATTTCTGTGTCTTGAAGATTTTGGTATGTTGTGGTTTCATTCTAGTTTGATTCAAGGAAATTTTTTAAATTTCATTTTTTATTTCCTCTCTTACCCAGTCATTCTTAAGGAGGGTGTTGTTCAATTTCCATTTGTTTGCTCTTTTGTCATTGATGTTCCAATTGTTGTTTTCTAGTTTGATAGCATTATGATCTGAGAAGATGCTTTGCAGTATTTCAACATTTTAAAATTTATTAATGGTTGCCTTATGGCCTAACATATGGTCTATCATGGAGAATGTTCCATGCACACTAGGAAAGAATGTATATTGTGCTGTTGTTGGGTGAAGTGCTCTGTAGATGTCTATAAGTTCGAGCTGGTAGATTATATTGTTTGGTTCTTCTGTGTCTTTGTTGAGTTTCTTTCCAGTTGTTCTATCTTTCATTGAAAGTGATGTATTAAAATCTCCTACTATGACTGTGGTGTCATCTATTTGTCTTTTCAATTCTGTTAAACTCTGATTTATGTATATTTGGTCTCTTTCCTTGGGTCCATAGATACTTCTTATGCTTATATCTTCTTTTTGACTGATCTTTTAATCATAATATAATGTCCTTCCTTGTCTCTTATGGTGGTTTTTGTCTTAAAGTCAATTTGATCAAAAATTAATATTGCCACTCCTGCTCTTTTTTGGTTGTCATTTGTTTGACATATCTTTTTTCCAACCTTTGATTTTTTAGTCTATTTTTGTCTTTGTCTCTAAAGTGTGTCTCATGTAGACAGCAAATTGATATGTTATATTTTCTTATCCAGTCTGTAACTCTCTGTCACTTCAGTGATGCATTTAATCCATTGACATTCAGTTTAATTGTTGACAAGTATGAAGTAGTTGCTGTCATATGGCTAAGTGGGTTATTTTATTTTATTTTATTTTTTGGTGTTCTGGTTTCTTTGTTCTACATAATTTTCTGTGCTGAGCTTATTTTATTTATGAATCATGTTATCATTTCCTTCATTGCTTTTGTTTTAGTATTTTTAAAATATTTGTGCTTGTCCTCTTTTTTACTATGATGTTAAGGTTTGTCATTTTTCTTTGAAGTAGTCCCATGATTTATAATTTTCTCCCTGAATTTGGAACAGTCTATTTTAACTTGCAACCCTCTTGACTTCCTCATCATTTAGATGTTCTGTAACTGCACTATTTTTTTCCCTTTTTGGTTTGTAGTTGTCCTCATTTGCCAATTAATGTTTTTGGTTCCCTGTTTACAATATTGCAAGCTTATTTTACTTTGGATACTTCCATAGCTATGTTGGTTTCTGGGTTATGTCATCATGTATTAATGGTTGGTTGTTGTTTGCTATTATTGGTTCTCTGTTCAAAGGACTCTCTTTGATAGCTCTTGTAAGGGTAGTATGCTTTTAACAAACTCCCATAATTTCTGCTTATCTGGAAATCTAATTTCACCATCATATTTGAGGGACAATTTTGCTGGATATATAATTCTTGATTGGAAATTTTTATCTTTCAGGGTTACATATACCATCGCTTTGCCTTCTCACCTGAGGGGTTTCTGCTGAGAAATCAGAACTTAGTCTTATTGTTTGTCCTTTGTAGGTAACTTTTCATTTTCCTCATGCTGCTTTCAGGATTCTTTCTTTGTTTTTGGTTTGGTGAGTTTGGATATATGTCTTGGTGATTTTCTTTTGAGGTCTATCTTGTTTGGGGTTCATTGGACTTCCTGAATGGGTGCATTCTCATCTTTCATCATTTCAGGGAAGTTCTCCTCCAGCAAATCTTGGACAATTTTCTTGGTAGTTTTCTTTTTCTCTTCCTGTCTGGAATTCTGCTGTACATAGGTTGTTCCTTTCTATGGTGTCCCACATGAATCTTAATTTTTCTTCATTTTGTTTCAATCTTTTGTCTGATTGATCCCTTTTCAAAAAAAATATTCAGTTATTTGTCTTCAATCTCATTAATTCTGTCTTCCATTGATTCAATTCTCTCTTATCTCTTTCTGAAAATTTAGTATTGATCTTCTGGATTTCTATCTGTAGGTTTTGTATCATTTCTAACCTTTCAGTTAGTTTGTCATTTTGTTCTTTTATTGTTTTCCAAAATTATTTTACATTTTTGTCAGTGATTTGCTCAATTTTCTTACTGTTTTCATTGATCTGTCTCTCAATCCATTGAGCAGGTGCATACTGCTGTCGAGTCGGATCCAACTCATAGCAACCCTTCCTTGGGTCTCCAAGGCAGTATCATTATGTAAGTAGATTGCCTAACCTTCCTTCCAAGGAGTGGCTGGTGGGTTTGAACCACCAGTCTTCTGATTGGCAGTAAATCTGTTGAAGTTACCTAAATATAATCCTTTTGAATTCCTTATCAGGGAGTTCCAATATTGCTTCTTCCTCAAAGATGTTTTCTGGGTCTTTTTATCCTGCTCCTTTGTGTCTACCGTGTGGACTGTGATGATCTCTTTTCTATGAGACATTGTGACTGCATTTTATTTGTATTTAATTGGTGATTTATGTTGGAGTGATTTGCCAAAGTTTGTCATTTTCTTTCCTTTTTGGCTGTGTATATGTGTATATCTGAGTAAGCACAGTATTATGTTCGTGTATTTGCTAGTTAGCATAATTGATGCACTCACCACTTGTCTCCTGAAGGGTTTTACAGAGAATGAGAGTGCCTGCATAGATCTCTTTTAACTGGTTGTGAAGAGTAGTTAAAGTTGAGTCAGGCTTTTATTAGTAGTAATGTATCATTGGCCAGTTGATACAGAAGGAATTGGTGGCTTTCACTCAGTAAGTGGAGCTGCAAGAGGTCAACTGTGGTTGGGTCATATGGGCCCAATTGCTCTCTTCCACTCAGACAAAAACAACAATCACAAAACCATCAAAAAATTAAAAACAAGAGAACAAAAAAACACACACTGCATAAATATACAGAAACAATAACCAAAAAGAGAAAAAAACAAAGGAAAAAAAAGAGGAAAAGCAATAAATGAGAGAAAATAATTAAAGAAATACTTTAAAAAGCCAAAAGAAATATGACTACAAAAAGGGAGGGAAAAAAAACCACAATATCTGGGGAGGAGGGAATAAGAGCAAAGAGGTAGATTAGAAGAAGAATGAAGATGATACAGGAAAAAGCCAAAAAGAAAGAAAAAGAATGTGGAGAACCATAAGAAAAAGAATAATAGGAACCAGGAAAAGGGTAGAGAGAAAAAGCTGAATACTAGAACCTTGGAAGGGAAGAAGGAAGAATAAAAAAAAGGTGAATAAATAAAATAAAATATTTTTAAAACATTTAAAAAAAAAAAAATCTGGGCAAGGTGGGGCAGTGCACCCAGTCTCCGTCAGAGTGCACAGACTGGGATGGAATCCCTGCTGTCCCAGAAGGTAGGAGGGAGTGAGGGATGGCCACACCTCCATTCACCAAGAGGACATGGGGTATAAGAGTAACAAGGGAAATATCACACTTTTCCAGTCATCAGTGTTTGGTATATCCTTTCTTTCCCCAGAAAGTCGTGCCCTAGTCTTAGGTCCCTGGAATCTGGAGAACACTGTTGTTTCAAATATCCAATATGGTAAAAAACCACTTGTAAACATTCAAAATGGCTGTGCCCTCTGCACAATCAAAAGTCCCCAACTCAACTTGCCTCCTTCTTCATTGTTTCCCCTTTTATTCACCAGCCACCAGTGCACTCTGTGCAACCCCTGGCTAGCAGGGCTGATTTTTAGTTCCTATCACTACTTGGTAATATCCAAGCTGTCCATGCCATCAGGATTGCTGTCTCCTCTTTGGCTGTTTTCATGAAAGTTCTTCTACTAGTTGGAATTTAGTCCACTTCTGTATCCTTCCTTTCAAAGCTCAGGGCTCCAGGATTATCTTCTGTATCTGTGTTAATCAGTTCCTCTTTTCTTTGTTGAAGAGTGTCTGTGTAGTTTGTCTGCTTATTCTGCCATCTTACTGGAACCTCCAGCATGGCATCCTATTGTTAAAACATTTCAAAGGATATTCTGTCAATTACTGAACCTTGTTTTTCACCAATTTCTTCAGGGCATCTTTGACTTCTTCCTACAGTACCATTGGTTCTTGATAATATGCCACCTCCTGCAATAAATGAACATTGACCAATTATTTTGGTGTAGTCCCTCTGTGTATTCCTTCCATTTTCTTTTGATGTTTCCTGCATCATTCAATATATTGCCCATAGAATCTTTCGATATTGCAAATCGAGGCTTATATTTTTTCTTCAGCTCTTTCAGCTTGAGAAATGCCAAGCATGTTCTTCCCTTTTGGTTTACTAACTCCAGGTCTTTGCACATTTCATTATAAAAATTCACTTTGTCTTCTCAAGCTGCTCTTTTAAATCTTCTGTTCAGCACTTTTATATTGTTATTTCTTCCATTTGCTTTAGCTAGTCTCCACTCAAGGGCAAGTTTCAGAGTCTCTTCTGACATCCGTTTTGTTTTTTTCTTCCTTTCCTGTCTTTTTAATGACCTTTTGCTTTTTTCATGGATGATGTTCTTGATGTCATCCCCTGATTCCTCTGGTTTTCGGTCATTGGAGTACAATGTATCAAATCTATTCTTTAAATGCTCTCCAAATTCAGGAAGGATATAATCAAGGTCATATTTTGGCTCTTATGGACTTCTTTAATTCTCTTCTGCTTCAATTTGAACTCGCATATGAGCAGTTGATGGTCTGTTCTACAATCAGCTGCTGGCCTTGTTTCAGCTGAAGATATTGAGCTTCTCCATCACTTCTTGTCACAGATATAGTCAATCTGATTCCTGTGTACTCCATCTAGTGAAGTCCATTTGTATAGCAAACATTTGTGTTGTTGAAAAAGGTATTTGAAATCAATAAGCTGTTGATCTTGCAAAATTCTATCATGTGATCTCCAGTGTTATTTCTATCACCAAGACCATATTTTCCAACTATTAGTAGCTCTTCTTTGTTTCCAACTTTTGTGTGCTAATCACCAGTGATAATTAACATATCTTGATTTCATTTTTGGTCAATTTCATACTGCAGAAGTTGGTAAACATCATAAATTTCCTCATCTTTGGCTTTAGTGGTTGGTGTGTAAATTTGAATAATGATAACATTAACTTGTCTTCCTTGTAGGCATATGGATATTATCCTACCACTGGCAGCATTGTATTTTGGGGTAAATTTTGATACATTCTTTGTGATGATGAATGCCATGCCATTCCTCTTCAATGTATCATTTCTGGTATGGTAGATCATATGATTATCTAATTAAAAATGGCCAATATCAGTCCATTTCAGCTCACTAATGTCTAGGATATTGATATTTATTCATTCCATTTCATTTTTGACAACTTCCAGTTTTCCTAGATTCATACTTTGTACATTCCTTCTTCCAATTATTAATGGATATTTGCAGCTGTTTCTTCAAATCTTGACACTTGACACATCAGCAAATGGAGGACCCAAAAGCTTTACTCTGGTTAGTGTTGGCTGTACCCTGAGGTGGCAGCTCTTTCCCAGTTGTACTCTGAGTGCCCTCTGGCGTGAGGGGCTCATCCTCCAGCACTGTATGTTTCAGGGCTATTCACAAAGTTTTCCAATAATATATAAGACAATATTTCACTGCTATTCATAAGATTTTCACTAGCCAATTGTTTGAGAAGATGATATAAATCTCAAATAATTATAACAACTATTCAGGAAGTCATTATCCTCATTTTACAAAGAGAAATGTGATATTTAAAGAAGTGCCTTGATAAAGTCTAAAGAGTTAAGTGGGATTCAAACCTAAATGTGTTAATCACCCATTCATTCTTTTTGCTTATTTTCTTCATCACAGTATATAGGAATTATAATATTTCATAATATATTTTTATAATAGATTATAGATTATTAATGTGGTACATCACACAGGCTCCTTGCTTCTTTGATTTTTACCATATGGAGATCCTCCTTTAGCTGGGCAAGACCCTTGTGAAAGATACTGCCTTCTAGTGCATCACCAAAACAAGGCAGGAGATCTTCAACAATTAGAAGATGTAGTAATGCTTAGGGCCATTAATTGGTCTCTTGCTTCACTTTTGCCTTCCAAATCTCATGCAAACTCTAACTTGGAACCAAGTATAGAAGAGAATTCTGTGTAATGCAGTCATTGACAAAGTATAAACTCCCCACAGTATCCTTATATTATCTGCATCATAGAAATTAGATGCAGTCAGAAAAAAAATTCTGGATTATCTTCTTGGGTTCCAAATTTTCCTTTTGGATGCTAATATTTCTTCATAATTTCCAGACTTTTCTGTGGTTCCCATTTGTCCTAAATTTTCTCTGCTTTGTGTCCATCTATTCTTACCTGTCCTCTTGACATGCATCAATTTCATTCTACAAAGACTCAAAGGTAACAACAGCCTTTCCTACACTTTTTCACCAGTTTTACTTTGTGGTATCTTATTAGTGACTTTTCTTTGCTCATCTGACTTTATACTTCCAGATCTTTATGTCCCCAGCTTCTCCAACAATCATGTAAGGTATAATTATTGTAATAATTTTCCATTCATAAATAGCCTTCATATTTATTTGGTTTTCTTGATAAACAAATGAACATATACTGATGAGGATGTAGAGTTATAGGGATTTTCAAACACTCCTGGAAGAAATGTAACATGACTCTTCCGGAAATAATTTTGACAATGTCTAGTAAAATTATAAAGGTATGTGTTGTACAAAGCAGATATTCTACTTTTAGGTACCTATCCTGATGAAACTCTTACATATGTATATACTAGAAGTCAATAGTCCTTGGAAGGAAGGTTGGGCAATCTAGTGATACTACCTTGGAAACCCAAAGAGGGGTCACTATGCATCAGGTCCGACTCGACAGCACATAACAACAACAACAACAACAACAGAAGTCAATATTCATTGTAACATTTTAACTAGGAAAATAACCAAATGTTCATCAACTAAAAAATTGAATAGATTTTAAAAAAAATCTTCTACTGAAATACTATTCTGCAATTTAAGTGAATGTATTGAAACAACAATTATCAAAATTGCCTGGTCTCAAAAATATATTGAGAGAGCAAAGTAAATTGCCAAAAACAAATTGCAAAAACTTTTAAAGTAATACAAAATAGGGTTTATGGTTACATATATGCACACAGAATCTGAAACAAATATTATGAAAGTTATCATTTGAAAAATATTTGTGAAGAATACATTATTTTATATGTGTTCTCTATGCTTAACATATTTATGAAATAACACAGGTCTATCTACTTTTCTTGAAACATTTTCATCCTGAAAATTATGTCATAATTTGGAAAGTTGCTACCATAGAAGCCTGACTAACACATAATCTCATTTCAAAAGAACTGTGTGTTTTATTATTTATTTAAAATAAGTACTCAGAAGGACACTTTATTATTGTGGTTTAGATTCATTAGCAAAATATATATCATGTAAAGGAGTTTGTCTTGCGGGTTAATACATCTTTCATATACTATTCCATAGTAGTGATATTTAATAATTGAAGCTCTTGAATATTTTAAGAATATATATATAATATTCTTATAGTATAATACATTAGTGTCTATTCAGCACAATTCCTTCCATAAAAAGAATGAAGTTTAAAAAGAAAGATAAATCAGTAATTCTGACACCATGGTTACTTATACTTTCAAATCCACAGGTCCCAAGTGACCAAAAGAAGGGTCACACAGTTTTCTATAAGAAAATATATAAGCACTTATAAGGTATACAATTTGTTTTAATCTCTATTGCACTCAAATTAAGTGATGGGATTTCTGTAGAACAGGTATATAAGACTGTTCATATTTGTAATGTTGTTTACATATTGTTAAGTCCCAATAGAAACCTTTTCTCAGTTCAATCAAACATATATATTTTAAACATAATAAGCAATTCAAACTATTTAATAAATATGCTTACATTATCCTTAACTTCATGACTTTGAATAAATCATCTCAGTATGATTTATTTATTAATCAAATTCATGCTTGAAAATGAAATATAAACCCTACTTAACAAAGAGAAAAAACAAATAAAATGACATATTAATGGTGAATTTAAGATTAAACATATGAGGCGGGGCAAGATGGCGGACTAGGCAGAAGGATTGCACAGACCCTCTTCAACAAAGAAAAGGGAAACCAATAAATACAGACACAGAAGATAATCTTGGACCCCTGAGCCTTGAAGGAAAGGATGCAGATTTGGA
>NW_006921703.1:8645109-8664226 GCF_000298275.1 Orycteropus afer afer | reverse complement strand
AAAAAAAAAAAAAAAAAGATTAAACATAGATGAGAATACAAATTAATGTCCTTTTCTATTAAACTGCACTGATTCTTAGCATAAAAGCCACATTTTCAAGAAAAGAATTTAAAATTACTCATACTTCAGTTTGTCCAAGAGGATCTGGAACAGCAACAAAGTGTTAACTTGCCTTTGCTGGCAAACATGAGACTTAAAGAACATATACTTTTCTGTTCTCTGTTCCCTGAAATCTGTTGGCTAGTTTAATTCAAAACTTCTACTCATAAATAAGGAGACATGGAGGCACAGTGGTTAAAATGATTGTCTTCTAAATAGCTGGTAGGCTTTTCAAATCCACCAGCCATTCTGTAGGAGAACGATGTGACAGTATGCTTCTGTAAAGATTTCAGCCTAGAATACCCTATGCGACAGTTCTACTCTGTCACGTGGGATCATTATGAGTCAAAATTAATTTTACAGCACCTACCAACAACAACAAAAACCCTATAAAGGAAACATGTAAGGACAAGGTAGGTCAAGAATGTGATTAATTGTAAAAAGTGCAGCTTACTACAACACATTAGAGATAAGCTGTTTGGGCTGGAGATAAATATTTGTATCCAGTGCTCAGTAGAGTGGTTTTGGCTCTGTCCACACATATATGGGAGAATGATATCCAGTGTCATGGGAGCAAATGAGATGATCTAGAAATAGAGTGTAGAGTTAGAAGAGAACGAGAGATGGACTAAATCCAGAGAAACGTTAGTATATTGTTTCAGATAAAAGAGGATAATCTCTAAAGAAGTTGAGAATAAGCTGTCAGGGAGATCATAGGGCTATCATTTGAATGTGGTACAAGACAGGTAAAATAAAGAATGTTTTAGGCATGTATCTTCTGTCCATTCTCTATGGTGGTGATAACACGGAACAAGTAAGTTTGCTGAGAGAGAGAAGTCAGAAGCCAGATCAAAGAAGGTCTTATTGTCATTTTCCCTTTGTTATTTGATCCATTCTTTAGGTTTACATCCTTCTTTCCATGCCAAAAGGGTTACTTCTTTGCTGACTAGATGTAGATACTAAATCAAACTTGTATTTAGAACTGAAGGTACTCAGTCAGTTCATGTACTCACTCATAACAAATTACTGAGGTTAGAAATATTACTGATTGCTCAGGCCTTGTTCACATGTATCCTCTAAAACTTAGTTGAGCCTCAATTCAACTGCATATAGACTAATAATGGCAGAGTATGTCATTACCAAGAGAATATATAAAGTGCCAACTGTAGAGCTTCTGAGACACCATGTGAGATGGGGATTAGAAAGCATATATTTCATTTAGCATAAGTGAGCTTATTTATGTTTTTAGTAAGAGCAATTTTAGTGAGGGACTGGATGCGGAAAATTAATTTAGGTGGGATAAAGAATTAATGGGAGGGAAGAGATACATATGTAGAGAAAGAAAAATGTGTGTTTGAAATAAAGCAGAGAAACCAAACATCTGTTTTTACTTATTAATTGCTTTTGTGTAGAGGATGACTGGCTGATAATTAAGGTAAAATTATCTAACAGCTTTCTGACTATCTCAAGACTAAATACCCTGAAATTCACCATTTAAAGAGTGAGCATACTTTTCTTTCAACCACACACATACTTTTATACACATAACTTCATAAAAATCACTTTAAATGTTTACTTAAAATGTATGCTTGATCATTCTTGTCATTTTCCTTTTAAATTTACTGTTGTTGTTATGTGCAGTTGAGTCGGACCCGACTCACAGCGACCCCTCCTTGGGTTGCCAAGGCAGTATCACTACGGAAGTAGATTGCTCAACCTTCCTTCCAAGGAATAAATTTTGATTGTTCCCTTCCTTAGTTTATCACATGTAACCAATATTTCCCCACCTACATTTCACCCCAGTCTACATTTGTTATCTGAGACTCTCCTTTTACTGTCATCCTGCTATTTCTGTCATATGTCTCAGAAGTTGGAGTCCATGTCCTCTTGGTTTTGAATACCAAATAGTTTTGATAGCATGTCTTCCAGTATCTTTTTACAGGTAAGCACAAGGGACAGTTAATTTTCTGAGACTCTGCTTATCTAAAAATATCTTTATTTTACCCTTGCATTTTATTGATACATTGGCTGACAGAGACATTCAAGATTGAATATAATTTTCCTTCAGCATTCTGAAAGCTTTATTGACTTTTAGCTTTTTGGGAAACCTGAAGCCATTTGATATTTTGAGTGTTATCTT
Organism: Orycteropus afer afer; assembly: GCF_000298275.1. Taxonomy (NCBI): domain Eukaryota; kingdom Metazoa; phylum Chordata; class Mammalia; order Tubulidentata; family Orycteropodidae; genus Orycteropus; species Orycteropus afer. The sequence continues at coordinate 8,661,987 of NW_006921703.1, read as the reverse complement.
TTGCACCTGAGCTTTCTCCACTTCCATTCTCAATTTCTTGAACTTCATGAAACTTTTCTAGGTTTCCAAGTTCTAAAGATTCTCATGTTTCATAGTATGGGCCTGTATTATCCACTGAGGAGCTCTGGTAGCATAACTACACTGGGTGACCTGAGGGCTACTTCAATGTGGAAGTTTACCTCTCAGTTACAATAACATTTTTGAAGAACTTTTTCATAATTTCCTTGTTCTTCAATTATTTGTGCTATTCCTCACTCATATCTAATCAAAAAGAAGTTATTTTTATAAAAACATTTGACCAAGCAAACAACACAGAAAATAGGTCAAGTGGTATCATTTCATGTAACTCTGAGATTCTTACAGCTATGAAAGAGATGGATGATATTTGCTCTTATTACAGAATGCAAACATCTCTACTACTCTCTGCCCTTCTCTGTCCTTCAAAGGTAGGAGTGAAGTAAGATATCAGTCAGAAACTACATAGGATGCTCCATGAACAGCATGAAAAATATCTTAGGACAAATGATAAGACAGGGAAAAAAGATAGTGTGTTATTGTGAATATCTTGTCAATAAGCAGTATCAGGAGTCACTCAAATGGAAAGCTGACTCTCAGCAAAGATAAAAGAAAATCCATCAGTTTGAGTCAATTGTCTTAACTAGTTTCAATTACCAAAGTTATATGTAAATTCACTCATTCACTCTACTGACATTAGTTAATGAGATGGCCCATCTTGTGCAGTGGGTAAAATAACCTATATGTGATAGTTGAAGCTGTGTGTCAACTTGGCTGGACCCCAGTTCTGTGTGGTTGTTCCCATGATGGGATCAGATGACTGTGTTCTGAGTGGCCAGTCTGCCCAAGGGGAGTTTCCCTAGGGGTGTGGCCTGCTTCCAAGATATCCAGGGACATCCTGGGAAGAGACACATTCTTTGAGGGATTGGAACCCTGGTGTGCGGACTACAGACTTCCGCGAGTGAGCAGCCCACCGCTCGGCCTGGAGATCTTGGATTCGTCTTTTGTTGGAGTCAACAACCAGTGTACTGCCTGCCAGCCTTGAATTGCTCTGTCCCCTGCACTTATGGAAGCTAAGGCTGCTGTCTGCCCGTTTCTTCCAGAGACTTGGACTTGTCAGCTTGGACTTGTCGGCTTCTATACGCTTGAGAGCCATTTTCCTAAGATAAATTTCTCTCTCTCTCTCTCTAAATATATATATACACTTTGCTGGTTTTTGTGTTTCTCTAGAGAACCCAATCTAACACATTATAATTTCTTAGAATCTTCTCATCAGAATTATTTATGTGTCTTTCAAATCCTACCCATAAGTAAAAGTAAATATGAATTTAGTGCTTCTTCTTATGGAGTTAATTAAATAAGAGTCTCCACGTTTCTCTTTCAAATTACTGAAGTTACGTATCATTTTAGAATTTGGATATGTGCATAAATATTGGAACATGAGATGAGTGTGTTGGTCATTCAGGCAAGCTCTGAGTGTCATACTCAAATTAAAGAATGACAAAGAAATTTCAGAGAGCATCTAGAAATCCTGAACCAAAGCATGGACCCCAGTTCTCACATCTTCTCAGGAACTCTGTAGGAAACCACTCTTGCAGCTTATAAGTAGGAGGATGACCAGCAGTCTTTAAACATCTGAAGCCAAATCTCGTGGAGATTTTGCTATACACTCATCAAAAAAGAATAACGTTTTCAATTATTCTCTAAAGCTCTTTCAGTAATAGAGTTCTAAAAGTTAAGATGAAATTTGATTGAATTTGACAATTTGTCTCCTCTTGTTTCAGAAATGACAGTTTTCTCAATAGCAATGAGAATTATATTTTTGCTATATAGAAAATGTGGCATCAGGATTGGAAGAAGAGTCATTAATAACTTGTGATATGCAGACAATACAACTTTGCTTTCTGAAAGTGAGGATGACTTGAAGCACTTACTCATGGAGATTAAGGATTTCAGTTTGGAGTATGGATTACATCTCAACATAAAGAAAATGAAAATCCTCACATCTGGAGCAATAAGCAGCATCACAGTAAATGCAGAAAAGATTGAAGTTATCCAAGATTTCATATTATTTGGTTCCACAATCAACACCAATGGAAACAGCAGTGAAGACATTATATGTATTACACTGGGCAAATCTGCTGCAAAAGACCTCTTTTAAGTGCTGAAGAGCAAAAATGTTTCCTTGAAGACTGAGATGCACCTAACCCAAGCATGGTATTTTCAATCGCTTCATATGCATGGGAGAACTGGACAATGAACAGGAAAGACCAAAGAAGAGTTGATACTTTTGAGATGTGGTGTTGGTGAAGAATACTGAAAGTACCACGGACAGCAAAAAGAATGAAAAAATCTGTCCTGTTAGAAGTGCAGCCAGAATGCTGCAAGGAGGCGAGATTGGCCAGACTTTGTCTCACTTACTTTGGTCATGTTGTCAGAAGGGACCATTTCCTGGAGAAGGATATCATGCTTGGTAAAGTGGAGGGTCAGCGGAAAAGGAGAAGTCTCTCAATGAGATGAATTGACATATTGGTTGCAATGATGTGCTTAAGTACAGCGAGAATTGTGAGACTGGCACAGGACCTGACAGTGTTTTGTGCTGTTGTGTATAGGTTCGCTATGAGTCAGAGCCAACTCGATAGTACCTTACAACAACAACAGCATCATCTCTCAGTTAAAAAATGATAAAAACCTATAAAATAAGTTTCCCATAACTTTTATTCATCAAATAATTTTATTTGATGAATTCACAGCAACTAATGTTTGTGTCCTTTTTTAAATTTTTTTGCCTGATCATTGCACAGCATTTTTCATTGGATTTTAGTGTACAGTTTAAAATACTACAGATATGGGCCAGACTTCAAGTATCTTCAGTTTAGCTCTTCATTAAGGAGCCATATAGCATTAATAATGATGTATATGTATCTGTTTTCTATCACTTGAAATTAAGATTCTTTCAGTGGTGTCTTTTAACATTTAGACTTTTTTTTTTTTAATCAAATTGGGTTTCTTATATGCTTATTTGAATTTATTATATCAAGAACAACACAGATAAACCTAGAAAATATGCATAAAGTTAGAAATTTCATCAGAGTAAGTTTTTTTTTATTTCTAAATACTCATAATATAATAACATAATATAATATTATTGTAATCCTTGAATATATATGTCCTTGGCTTTGGCCATGATTATAGGTGAAAACACTGGTTTCCCAACCAGAGATGGAGGGGTAGTTTGACATCACCAGACGGTTTGTTAATAAGATATAAATGGTACATAACTGAATGTGACATTTAGGAATGCTAAAACTGGTTAAGGAAAGGATCAGTCAGTCCCTCTGAACAATTAAAAAAAAAAAATCCATTGAGTTAACTGTAACTCATGGTGACCCCATGTGTGTAAGAGAAGCATTATGCTACATAAGATCTTTAATAATTGATTTTTTCAAAAAGTAGATCATCAAGACTTTCTTCCAAGGTGCCTCTCAATGAATTTGCCACCAGTATTTTCATTAGCAGCAACTGTGATAACTGTTTGCATCACCGAACTTATATAGTCATGCGGTTGTTGTTGTTATGTGCTGCCAAGTCGGACCCAACTCATAGCGGCCCCTCCTTGGGTTTCCAAGGCAGTATCACTACTGAAGTACATTGCCCATCTTCCTTCCAAGGAGTGGCTGGTGGGTTTGAACCGCCAGCCTTCTGGTTAGCAGTCAAGCGCCTTAGGCACTATGAGTCTCGAAAATAATAAGTGACTTCCCATGAACTCAGAAACTGCTTACAGCAAAGCAGGCACTTGTGAGCAGTTTTATTACTCTCACTTTTCTTTTATTTAATTCATACTCATCTAAGTCATTATTGAGATATAGCTTGGATCAAACTCAGATCTGGTATCAGAAGTATTTGACAGGTTTTCCATGACCACTGTGATTCTTGAACTTCAGGCCATACCCTGAGGAGGCTTCTTAGCCCTATATGCACACTACAATCACCTGGAAAGCATTTAAAATAATATGATCATCTAGACAATATCCTTAGACATCTGATTTAATTAACCTATAATTATAGCCAATCACTGGTATTTACTTTTACTGTACTGGAAGATGTGCACTGCAAAATATATAGCAATTGAACAATTTCTGTATGTTCTATTCAGTGTCATTGATTACACCCCTGTTATTGAATACACATGTAGAAATATCCTCTGTCAAATCTATATATTCATGGGTGTAGTCCCACTAACCTTCCTACACCTGTTCAGCTTGCATGTCTTCTATGTATATACTCATAGATAATTGTTACTACTGTTATGCAGGATTGTGCATGAATTAGTATTTTTACTCTGTGGCCTCTAACTCTTGTATTCCTCCCTGTGTCTTCCTTTCCTTGATTATTTTGTGCTGACTTCTTTGTTGCATATTGCCTTCTTTACCTAGGGAAATCTGGTGTCATAGTGGGCAAGGCATTTGTCTGTGAACCGGAAAGTCAGTGGTTAAAACCCACCACTGCTCTCTGTGAAATCTATTTCTGTAAAGATTTACAGCCTCAGAAACCCAATGGGGGTCACTGTCGGAACTGACTTGACAGCAGTGGGTTTTCTTTCCCTTCACCCAAGTTAATATGTGCTTAGCCTCCAGTTAGTGATTTACTCTCCTTTCCCTCTCACCCCTGGTAACTATTAAAGAATAGTTTGTGTGAAACTCACATTATGTGAAACTCTTTCCTTTACTTTTTATTGTAGTGGTCTCATACAATATTTGATCTTTTGTAATTGATTAATTTCACTCAAGGTAATCTGCTAGGTTTATCCATGTTATGATATATTTTGCAGATTCATTGTTGTCCTTTAAGGTTGTGTGGCATTCCATTGTGTGCATGTACCATAGTTTGTTTATCCATTCATCCATTAATGACCATTTAAGTTGTTCCTTCCTTTTTGTAATTGTGAATATTTCTGTGATGAACATAGATGAAAAAAAGATGTAGATGTGGTGTCCTCTGACTTCCTCTAACTTCAAAAGGGAGAGAGACTCATCATCAATTACAGCCCAAAGCTGATTCTTAAAAGGTAGAAGTCAGATATGCCACCATCCTACAATCTTTTTTTCCCATTCTGACTCCAACTGTTCCTTCCACGGCACTCACAATTTCTCTTCTGAATTCAATAATTAGTTGCAATTGTTACACAAAACTCACAGACAATATTCATGACTATGGGATTTATTAGGGAAAATGTTACAATTCAGGTTCAAAACCAAAACCAAACGTACCTCCTTGGAGTTGGATCCGATTCATAGAGAGCCGTCCTTGGGTTTCCGAGGTGATATCACTACGGATGTAGATTGCCCAACCTTCCTTCTGAAGAGTGGCTGGTGGGTTTGAACTACCAGCCTTCTGGTGAGCTGTCAAATGCCTTAGGCACTATGCTACCAGAGCTCCCACAATTCAGGTTCAGGAATGATAAACATACAATTCTTGGATCAGGACAGCCTCTCCAGTGCCATGGCTGAAGGCATGCCTCTTTTTGGCCCTTGGCTTCAAGACCTAGCTTCCTTCCTGCTCAGGCTAGTTTTATAAAACTCCTTTAGTTCTGCTGAGAGGTGCATCCCACTCTGCCAACAAGCTTCCTGTTCAAAGCTCTGTCTCATGCATGTCTCTCAGTTCTACTGCTGCTGTCTCTTTGCTCTCTCAGCTGTATCTCTGTCAAGGAGGGCCAGAACAGGGATCTGGGTCCTAGGATATGCTCCACTCCCAGCTCTTTTCTCTTTTGATGGTAGTAAGATCCTCCCTTCTGTCTCTGGGAGGGCTCATTTTAAACCTAGTGGAATAACAAAACTGACCAATCTCCATGTTAGAGTTCCATACGCTTTATTGCCCACCCTACAAGGCTGCCATGTACCTTATGTATGTTACTAACAAGTTATTCATTCTCCTTAGTGAGCCACAAGCACCTCACATTTGCATAATTCCATCCAGTCACCTAGTGGGAGCCTCAAAGACCATGGCTAGAAGACATAAGTAATTCACTGCACCATAATGGACATGTAAATACCTGCTTTGTCATGTCTTTTATCTCTCCAGGATACATACCTAGCAGTGGGTTTGTTGGATTACATGATATATCTATTTCTAGCTTTTTAAGGAAGCATCATACTGTTTCCAGCTTTTTACAGAAGCATCATACTGTTTCCCATAGTGCTTGTACCATATTTCAATCCCACCAGCAGTGTCCAAAGTGTTCCAGTGTCTCCACTCCATCACCAGTCACCAGCATTTGTTATTTTGTTATTTTTTTTTTTTTTTGAACTTTGCCGTTAGTGCTGAAGTGAGATGATATCTCATTGTTGTTTTGATTTCCATCTGTCCAATGGCTAATGGAGCTCAGGTGGTGTCTTGGTTAAGGCATTTGGCTGCTAACCAAAAAGTCATTTGTTTGAACCCACCAGCTACTCCATGGAAGAAAGATGAGGCAGACTGCTTCTGAACAGATTTACAGCCTTGGAAATGCAATGGGGTCAATATGGGTCAGATTCAACTCAATGACAGTGAGATTGGTTTTGGTTTCAATGGCTAATGATCATAAGCATTTTTTCATGCTTTTTTTTTGGCCTCATAAATGTCTTCTTTGGTGAACTGTCTGTTCATGTCTTCTGCCCCTGTATTAATTGCATTGTTTGTCTTTTGTTGTAAATGTGTTCAAGTTTTCTATAAATTTCAGAGATTAGTGCCTTGTTCAATATGTCATTGCAAAAAAACAAATTTTTTCCCAGTCTGTGTTGTTGTTGTTATGTGCCATTGAGTTGGACCCAATTCATAGCAACCCCTCCTTGTAAGTTCTCTTTTTTACGTTTTTTTTTTTTTGGTTTGATACAAAAAAAAAGGAAAAACAGTTTTTAGGAAGTCTCAGTCATTTAGTCAGGAGCTCTGGTGGCACAGTGGTTAATGTATTTGGCTGCTAACTGAAAGATTGGTGGTTCAAACCCACCAGCTACTTCCTGTGAGAAAGATGAGGCAATCTGCTTCTGTAAAGATTTACAACATTGGAAACTGTATGGGGAAGCTCTACTCTGTCCTAAATGTTTCCTATGAATCAGAATGAACTCAATGGCAATGTTTTTTTCTTGTTTGGGAGGATTTCTCTAGTTTGTCCTCTGAAGTTCATGCATTTATAGTTATATTTGATAAAGTATTTATGCCATGTAAAAGGGCCCCTAAATTTGCCCTTATTTTTTCTTTTATGATATTTATAGTTTTAGTTTTCACACTTAGGTCTTTGATCCACCTTGACTTAGTGTTCCTATGTGATGAGAGCTATGGATCCTGTTTCATTTTTCTGCATATGGAAATCCAGTTTGGCCAACACTATTTTTTAATAAATTATCTCTTCCTTATTTAATGGCTTTTGACCCTTTTTCGAAGATCTGTTATCCTAGGTGAATGAATTTACTTCTGGATTCTCAATTCTATTCTATTGGTCTATGTGTCTGTCATTGTGCTGATACCAGGCTATTCTGAGCACTGTGGCTAAGATTTTGAGATTGGGGAGTGTGAGGCTTCCTATTCATTGTTCTTCAGCAGTGCTTTTCCAAGATCTCTTACTCTTCCATATAAAATTAGTGATTAATTTTTCCATCTTTTTTATTTTTAATTTTCCTTGATATTCTTGTTGGTTTCTAATTTTAAAGCACTGTGATCTGAGATGTTTTTAAATATATTGAGGCTTAAGTTCTGGTGAGATGGTAGAATAGGCAGACAATCTACACAGAACCTCTTCAACAAAGAAAAGAGAAAACAATTGACACTGATATAGAAAATAATCCTGGAGCTCTGAGCTCTGACAGGAAGGATACAGAAGCTGACTAAACTCCAACTAGTAGAAGAATCTGCATGAAAATACTGAATTAAGAGAGAAACCCTTTTTTGAACTGCCAGGTATCTTGATGACACAGACAGTTTGGATATTTTCAGGTGGTGTTAGGACCTAAGAATTAACCTAAAAATTGACCCTGCTCACAAAGGGCTGCAAGGAGGACTATACCGGTGGCTGATGACTAAAAAAGAAACATCAAAAAAAGAGACAAATTGAGCAGTGGACTTTTGGTGTCAGGACAGTGCAGCCATTTTGAATGGTTACAAGTGGTTTGACCAATTTGGATATTTAAAGCAGCAGCATTACCTCAGATTCCAAGGACCTAAGAATAGGCTCCACTTGCTCAGGACAGCATGGACGAACCAGAGGCTGAGGTGGTATGAAGAAAGGTGCAATATTCCCCTTGTTATACCCCACACCCTCTTGGTGAATGAAGGTGCAGCCATACCTCACTCCCACCTGCCTTCTGGGCACAGGAATTCCATCCCAGTCCATGTGCTCTGATGAAGTCTGAGTGCCCTACCCTGCCCTCTTCAGACTTGTTTTTTGTTTCCTACTAGCCACTCCTTGGAAGGAAGATGAGGCAATCTACTTTCATAGTGATACTGCCTCAGAAACCCAAGAAGGGGTCACTATGAGTCGGGTCCGACTTGACAGCACATAACAACAACAACATTTATTTCCTCTTGTTTTTTGTTTGTTCGTTTTTAAATTTTTCTTCTCTTGTTTATATTTTCTTCTTCCCTTTTATTTTTATTCTGTCTTCTTCCCTTCCCAGGTTCTATTGTTTTTTTTTTTTTTTTCTTCTCTCTTGCCTTTTATTGGTTTCCTTTTTTTTTTTTTTTGGTTCTCCTCATCCCTTGTTTTCTTCTTGCATTCTTCCTATTTTTCCTTCATTATTCTCTTCCTCTACCTCTTTATACAAAGTCCTTATCTCCAGATATTGTGCTCTTTTATTTTTAATCTATTGCTATTCATATTTCTTTTGTCTTTTAAAAGTAGCTCTTTAAATATTTTGTCTTATTCCTTGCCTTTCCTCTTTATTTGCTTTCTTTCTCTTTCTGGTGATTGTTTCTGTGTGTTTATGTGGTGTGTGTTATTTGTCCTCTTGCTCTTATTTTTTTGGTGGTTTTTCAATTATTGTTTTTGTCTAACTGAGTGGGAGACAGCAACCATGTAATACGACCCAACCATACCCACACCTCCTGAAGCCCCATCTACTGAGTGAGGACCACCACTTTCTTCGGCACCAACTGCCCAACAATAAGTGGCAGCCAATATGAGCCTGACTCACCCTTCACTGCTCTTCACAAACAGTTAACAGAGATCTGTGCGGCCACCCTCATTCTCTATCACACCCACCAGGAAACAGGTGGTGAGTATGTAAGTGCTGAAAACTAGTGAATAAAAGAGCACAATACCATGCTCACTCAGATACCAAAGAAAACAAAAATCTTAGATGAATCGCCCTAACATAAATTCACAATTAAATATAAACACAACAAAGTCACCATGTCTCAGAGACAAAAGGCCATCACAATACACACAAAGAAGCAAGATATAGCAGTAGAAACAAAAGACCAGGATATAGACCCAGAACAACACATGCCTGAGGGAGAAGCAGCTCTGGAACTCCCTGATAAGGAATTCAAAATAATTATATTTAAATATTTTCAACAGATTGAGAGACAGATTAAAGAAAATGTTGACAAAATTAAGGAAAACACCAACCAAACCCTAGAACAACTTCAGAAGAAAATACAAGAACAAAATGACAAAATAAATGAAACATTAAGAATGATACAAAATCTACAGATATAAATCCAGAAAACTAATACTAAATTTTCAGAAATAGATAACTCATTGAAAGGGGAAAGGAGTAGAATTGATACAATGGAAGACAAAGCTTGAAGGAAAATACCTCAATATGTCTCTGGAAAGGGATCAATCAGAAAAAAAATTAAAACAAAATGAAGAAAGTGTAAGGTTCATGTGGGAGACCATCAAAAGGAATAATTTACATGTAGTCAGAATTCTAGAACAGGAAGAGAAAAATAAAGCCAGTGAGAAAATTGTGCAAGATTTGTTGGAAGAGAACTTCCCTGATATGATGAAAGATGAAAATATATCCATTCAAGAAATCCAATGAACCACAAAAATTATAGACCCCAAAAGAAAATCACCAAGAGATAGTGTTATCAAACGCACCGAAACCAAAGACAAAGAAAGAATCCTGAAACCAGCATAGAATAAATGAAAAGTTACCTATGAAGGGCAACCAGTAAGACTAACCTCTGATTTCTCAGCAGAAACCATGCAACTGACAAGGCAATGGGATGGTATATATATAATACCCTAAGAGACAAAAATTTCCAACCAAGAATTATATATCCAGCAAAACTGTCCCTCAAATATGATGGCAAAATTAGGAGATTTCAGGATAAGCAGAAATTATGGGAATTTGTTAAAACAGATCAACCTTACAAGAGATACTAAAGTGAATCCTTTGAGCAGAGAACCAATAATAGCAAACAACAACTGACCATTAATACTCAAGATGACCAACACAGCTATGGAAGTATCCAAAGTAAAATAAGCTTACAAGATTGTGAACAGGGAACCAGAGACATCAATTGGCAAATGAGGACAACTACAGAACCAAAAAGAGGGAAAAGATAGTGTAGTTATGAAATTTCTAAATGTTGAGGAAGTCAAGAGAATTGTAAGTTAGAATGGACTGTTCTAAACTTGGGGAGAAAATCATGGGGTAATGTCAAAGACAAATGATAAAGCTTCACATCATGATAAACCCACAGGAAAAGCACAATTATTTAGCAAATACTAAAACAACGCTAACAAAGGAAATCATAACAGGATTCATTAAAATAATGAGTTCAGCACACAAAATTGTATGGAACAAAGAAATCAGCAATACCATGAAAAAAACACATAACAAAATGACAACAACAAATTCATACTTGTCAATAATTACACTGAATATAAATGGATTAAATGCATCAGTCAAGTTACAGAGAGTTAAAGACTAGATAAGAAAATATAACCCATCAATATGCTGTCTACAAGAGACATACTGTAGAGAGAAAGACAAAAATATACTAAAAATCAAAGTTGGAAAGAGAAATATCAAGCAAATAGCAATTAGAAGAGAGCAAGAGTGGCAATATTAATTTCTGATCAAATTGACTTTAAGACAAAAACCACCATAGGAGGGAAAAAAGACATTATATAATGATTAAAGGGTCAGTTGACCAAGAAAACATAACTGTAATAAATACTATGCACCCAATGAAAAAGCCCCAAAATACATAAATCAGATTTAACAGAATTGAGAAGACAAATATATGACTCCACAGTCATAGCAGGAGACTTTCCTACTATGTACCTATGCATATAGTACACCACTTTCAATGAAAGATAGAACAACTTGAAAGAAATTCAACAAAGACACACAAGAACTAAACAATACAATCACCAACTTGACCTTATTGACATCTACAGAGCACTTCACCCAACAATAGCACAATATACATTTTTTTTCCAGTGCACATGGAACATTCTCCATGATGCTATAAAATTAGAAATCAACAATAGGAAGATCAACGGAAAAAGAGCAAACACATGGAAGCTGAATAACACCCTCCTTGAAAATGACTGGATAATAGAAGAAATAAAAAATAAAATAAAAAATCCTTTGAATAAAAGAATGAAAACACAACATATCAAAATCTGTGGGACACAGCAAAAGCAGTGATCAGAGGCCAATTTATAGCAACCAATGCACACATCAAAAAACAAGAATGAGCCAAAGTCAACACCTTAAACCAACATCTCCAACAATTAGAAAAAGAGCAGCAAAAAATTCCAAAAGTCACCAGAAGAAAAGAAATAATAAACATTCAAGCAGAAATAAATGAAACAGAAAAGTGAAAGACAGGAAAAAATCAACAAGACTAGAAGGTTTTTTTTTTTTTTGAATATAATTGGCAAACCACTGGCAAATTTAACAAAAGAAAAGAGGGAGATAATACAAACAACACAAATAAGAACAAATTGGGTGACATCATAACAGAACCAACTGAAATAAAAAGGATTATATCAGGATACTATGATGCATTGTACTCCAACAAATTTTAAAATCTAAAAGAAATGGACAGATTTGTAGAAATGTAGTACTCATCTAAATTAACACAGATTGAGGTGGAAAAGTTGAACAGAATCATAACAAAAAAGAAGTTGAACAGGTGTCTTGGTTACCTAGTGCTGCTCTGACAAGTATATACCACAGGTGGAATGGCTTGAACAAATAGTTTATTCTTTTATCATCTGAAGGCTTTAAGTTCGAATTCAAAGTGCCAAGCCCTAGGGGCTGGGTGAAAGCCCTTCAACCTTGGGCTTTAGCTCTGTCTTCTGCTCCTGGCCCACTGAAGATGGAGGCTTTTCTTCACTCAGACAACTGCTGGCTGCTGAGGCAGACAAGCTGAAGGTTGACAAGTGAAAAGGCACAGTCCCAATGTTACCAAACAACATGGAAGTCCACTAATTCTAGTCCAAATGAAGTCCCAAGATCATCAGGGCATGACAGGCTGTTGAACAATGACATGCCTACATGCCAGGTTCAAGCATGCCAAAAGGCTAGAGACTAATTCTGAAGCTTCGTCTTATGCATGGGAAGCAGACCACATCCCTAAATCAGCTATCCAGCTGCTCACGGCAGATTTCACCATGGAGTTGATTGCCAGTGTCATCATGGTGAATAGCTACTTCCAACTTCCCAGCCACTAAACCAGGCCCAGCCAAGTTGACAACAACCTTAACTACCACAACAGGTCTTAAAAAATTACCAACAAAAAAAGTCCTGGCCCAGATGATTTCACTGGAGAATTCTACCAAACGTTCAGAGAAGAATTGACACTACTCCTACTCAAACTAATCTAGAACATAGAAAAGATGGAATCCTCCCATATTCATTATATGAAGCAAGCATAACCTTGATCCCAAAACCAGGCAAAGACATCACTCAAAAGGAAAACTACAGACCAATAACACTCATGAATTTAGATGCAAAATTCTTCAACAAAATCATGTCAATTGACTACAACAGCATATCAAAAAATAATACATCATGATCAAGTGGGGTTCATACCAGGTATGGAAAGATGGTTTAACATTAGAAAAACAATCAACATCATCCATCATGTAAATAAAACAAAGGAAAAGCACAACATGATAATATCAATCAATACAGAAAAAGCATTTGATAGACTCCAACACTCATTCCTGATAAAAACTCTCTTCAAACTAGGAATTGAAGAGACATTCCTCAATAAGATAAAGGATATATATGGAACACCAACAGCCAACATTATTCGCAGTAGAGAGACTAAACAATTCTCATTGCGTACAGGAACCAAAGATGCCCTCTATCACCACTTCTATTCAACATTGTAATAGAAGTTCTAGCTAGATCAGTAAGACAAGAAAGGGAAACCAAAGACACACAAATAGGTAATGAAGAAGTCAAACTATCCCTATTTTCTGATGATATTATCCTATATCTAGAAAACCCAAGAGACTCAGTAAAAACTGTACTGGAACTAATTGAGAGATTTAGCAGCAGGATACAACATCAACACACAAAATCCCATGGATTCCTCTACACCAGCAAAAAGATTGCTGAAGAAGAAATAAGGAAATCAACACCATTTACAATAGCTACTAAAAAGAAAAATAATAAAATACTTGGGAATAAATCTTACCAGGGCCATAAAAGACTGGTACAAAGAAATCTACAAAACCCAACTTCAAGAAACAATAAGAGATCTACATGGAAGAAAATACCATGCTTGTGGATAGGAGGACTGAACATTGTGAAAATGTCAATACTACTCAAAGCAATCTATATATTCAATGCAATACTAATCCAGATCCCATCAACATTCTTTGTTGTTGTTGTGTGCCATTGAATCGGACCCAACTCATAGCCCCTCCTTGGGTTTCCGAAGCAGTATCACTATAGAAGTAGATTGCCCAAGCTTTCTTCCAAGGAGTAGCTGGTGGGTTTGAACTGCCAGCCTTCTGGTTAGCAGTCAAGTGCCTTAGGCATTATGCTACTTCAACCTTCTTTAAGGATATGGAAAAAAAAAAACAATCACTAATTTTATTTGAAAAGGAAAGAGACATCAGATAAGCAAAGCAATATTGAAGATGAAGAACAAAGTAGGAGGCTTCATAGTCCTGGATCTCAAAACCCATACAATCACAGTAGTCAAAACAGCCTGGTATTGGTACAAAAACAGACACATATACCAATGGAATAGAATTGAAAATCCAGAAATAGATCCTTTGACCGATGGTCAGCTGATCTTTGACAAATGGCTGAAATCCATTAAATGGGGAAGAGATTTTCTGTTTAACAAATGGTACTGGCAAAACTGGATGTCCATTTGCAGAAAAATGAAACAAGATCTGTACTTCACACCATACACAAAAACTAACTTCAGACTGATCAAAAACTTAAATGTGAAACCTAAAACTACAATGTTCCTCAAGAAAAAAATTAGGGAAAATTAAGGGGATGTTACATATGGCAAGGGAGCTCTAGTGGCGTAGTGCCTAAGGCACTTGACTACTAACCAGAAGACTAGCATTTCAAACCCACCAGCCACTCCTCAGAAGGAAGGCTGGACAATCTACTTCTGTAGTGGTACCACCTTGGAAACCCAAGGAGGGGTCACTATGAGTCGAATCTGACTTGACCGGCAGTGGGTTTGGTTTTGGTATATATGGCATAAACAGACTATCAAACATAATCCAAAATGCACAAACAGTGGAAGATAGAATAGATTAAATTAAATATTAATCTGCTTCTAAAGACTTCTCCAAAATAATCAAAAAAGAACCTACAGATTGGGAAAAAATGTTTGGCAAATGACATTATCTGATCAGGCACTTTCTCTAAAATTTATAGAAAACTCCACCACCTCACCATCAAAAAAGACAACTGACCAATTAAAAAATGAGCAGATGACATGAATAGAAACATCACCAAAGAGGATATTCAGGTGGCCAACAAATACATGAAGAAATGTTCATGATCACTAGCTGTCAGAGAGATGCAAATTGAAACAACAATGAAGATACCACCATCTTGCCCCAGCACTAATAGCAAAGTTCAACAAGACAGAAAATAACAAATGCTGGCAAGGATATGGAGAGATTGAGACTCTCATACACTTCTGGTGGGACTGTAAAATAATACAACCAATATGGAAAGTAGTATGGCAATTACTTAAAATTTTGGAATAAGAAATACCATTTGACCCAGCCATTCCATTACTAGGTATATATCCTAAGGAAGTGAGAAAAGATATATGAATTATATCACAGGACTATTTACAAAAAAAAAAAAAAAAGGATGGAAACAATCTAGGTGCCAGTGATAGTTAAGTTTTGTGTCAACTTGGTTAGGCCTGGATGAGTGGCTGGGCAGCTGGATGTAGTCATTGCCCATGATGAGACTGGTAATCCAGGGTGGAATCTACTATGAGCAGCTCAGTATTGCCTTAGTGATTTGGTCTGCTTTCTGTATATGAGAAGCAGCTTTGGGAATGGTCTCTAGCTTATGGCATGCTTGAACCCTGCATGTAGCCATGTCATCGTTCAACAGCCTGCCATGCTCTGCCAACCTTGGGACTTTTAACGGATTTGAATGAATGGCCTGCTATGTGGTTTGGTAACATTGGGACTGTGCCATTTTATTTGTTGACCATGGACTTGTTAGCCTCAGCAGCCAGTAGCTGTCTGAGTAAAGATATGCCTCTAGCTTCAGTGGGCTGGGAGCAAGGGGCAGAGCTGAAGGCTAAGGTTGAGGGGCTTTCACATAGGCCCTAGAGGCTGGCACTTTGACCTTGGACCTCTAGTCTCCCTAACTGTAAGAGAATAAACTCCTGTTTGTTTGAGCCAACCCATTTGTAGTATATTCTTGTCAGAGCAGCACTAGGTAACCAAAACAATTCTCATTAACAGGAGAATGGATAACCAAACTATGGTTCATACATACAATGGAATATTATGCAACCCTAAAGAATAATGCAGCATTGGCAAAACACTTCACAATGTGGATGAACTTGGAGGACATTATGGGGAGTGAAATAAGTCAATCACAGGACAAATAGTCCGTTACTGTAAAAAGTCAAGGAAAGTTTTATATACAAAAGGAACATTTTTTTGTTGGTTACCAGGGGTGAGATGGAAGGAGAGGGAACACTGTTAGATAGGTAGAGACAAGTACTGATTTTGGTGAAGGGAAAGGCAATGCACCAAATGTGAGTGATCAACATGGTGACATTCAGGAAGAGGAAGACAGAGAGAGGTACATGGGAGATACAGACAATAAAGTGAACCATTTTGCACATGCAGTACTGTGTTGTCAGTGATGGCACATGGATAGATGGGTGGATAGATGGGTGGACAGGCTGAATGATCAGGCATGTCTAGGCAGCAGGGAGTGTGCCCATGACCATGTATAAGATTGGCAGATGATGTTTCTTCAAGTGTATTTGTATTTTCTATAAGAATATCCAGGTATATAATAGAGCTGGCAAGGAACAAGGTTGTAGTCGCTTCTTGGGCCACAACCAGCTACCTGGAGGGAGTGAGTAGTTAGACCTGTGGCCTTGGGACCATGGTCTCAGGGAACATCTAGCTCAACTGACATAACACTAAACAAAACCACTGTTCCACATCCTACTTTGGTAAGTAGTACCCGAGATCTTAAAAGCTTGCAAGCAGTCATCTAGATGGAACAATGGGTCTACCTTGTCTAGAGCAAAGAAGAATGAAGAACACCAAAGATTAATTGGAAAAAATTAGTCCAAAGATGGCGGACTAGGCAGAAGGATTGCACAGACCCTCTTCAACAAAGAAAAGGGAAACCAATTAACACAGACACAGAAGATAATCTTGGACCCCTG
>NW_006921703.1:8617390-8621763 GCF_000298275.1 Orycteropus afer afer | reverse complement strand
GGTCATTTCTTCCATTTGCTTTAGCTACTTTCTGTTCAAAGGCAAGTTTCAGCATCTCTTTTGACATCCAGTTTTGTCTTTTCTTTTTTTCTCATCTTTTTAATGACCTCTTGCTTTCTTCATGGATGATGTTCTTGATGTCATCCCACAATTCTTCTGGTTTTTGGTCATTGGTGTTCATTGCATCAAATCTACTCTTTAGATGGTCTCTAAATTCATGAGGGATATATTCCAGGTCATATCCTAGCTGTTTGGACTTGTTTTAATTGTCTTTAACTTCAAGTTGAACTTGCATATGAGCAATTGATGGTCATTTCCACAGTCAGCTCCTGATCTGGTTTTGGCTGAAGATGTTGAGCTTTTCCATCACCTCTTGCCACAGATGTAGTCAATCTGATTCCTATGTACTCCATCAGGTATAGTCCACACATATAGCTGCTGTTTGTATTGTTGAAAAAAGGTATTTGCAATGAATAAGTCTTTGGTCTTGCAAAATTCTATCATGCAATCTCCGGTATTATTTCTGTCACCAAGGCCAAATTTTCCAACTACCAGTGATTCTTCTTTGTTTCCAATTTTTGCATTTCAGTCACCAGTGATAACTGACACTTCTTGATTTCATGTTCAGTCAATTTCAAACTACAGAAAGTTGATAAAAATCTTCAATTTTCTCATCTTTGGATTTGGTGGTTGGTGCATAAATTTTAATAATAGTCATATTAACTAGCCTTTTTGTAGGCATATGGATATTATCTTATCACTGACAGCATTGTACTTCAGGACAGATCATGAAACATCCTTTGTGATGATGAATGCCACGCCATTCCAGGTAAGGGGAGGGACCCAGGCCCCACCCCCACCAGCCAGGAAAGCAGGAGAAAGAGAAGCCAGAGGGGACAACAGAGCAAAGAAGCAGTCAGGGATCCAGGTAAGTGGAGCAACTCAGTCCCCACCCCCACTAGAGATAGCATGATAGAATTTTGTGAGACAAACAACTTATTCCTTGCAAACACCTTTTTTCAACAACACAAACATCAACCATACATGTGGAATTCATCAGATGGAGTACACAAGAATCAGACTGACTACATCTGTGGCAAGAGGCCTTGGAGAAATTCAATATCTTCAGTGAAAACAAGGCCAGGAGCTGACTGTAGAACAGACCACCAACTGTTCATATGCAAGTTTAAGTTTAAGTTGAAGACAATTAAAAGAAGTTCACAGAAGCAAAAATGTGACCTTGATTATATCCCTCCTGAATATATAGACTACCTAAAGAGTAGATTTGATACATTGAACACCAGTGACCGAAAACCAGAGGAATTGTGGAATGACATCAAGAACATCATCCATGAAGAAAGCAAAGGTCATTAAAAAAACAGAAAATGAAGAAAAATACCAAGATTCATGTCAGAAGAGACTCTGAAACTTGTCCTTGAATGGAGAGTAGCTAAAGCAAATGGAAGAAATGACAAGATAAAAGAGCTGAGCTGAAGATTTCAAAGAGCAGCTCCAGAAGACAAATTCAATTATTATAATGAAATGTGCAAAGACCTGGAGTTAGAAAATGAAAATGGAAGAACATATTCAGCACTTCTCAAGGTGAAATAACTGAAGAAAAAATCAAGCCTTTAGTTGCAGTATTAAAAGTTTCCATGGGCAAAATATTGAATGATTCATGAAACATCAAAAGAAGATGGAAGATATACACAGTGTCACTGTACCAAAAAAGTCACTATATCAAAAAGAATTGGTCAATGTTCATCCATTTCAGTAAGTGACATATGATCAAGAACCAATTGTACTGAAGGATGAGGTCCAAACTGTGCTGATGGAAATGGCAAAGGACAAGGCTCTAGGAACTGATGGAATATCCACTGAGATGTTTTAACAAATGGATTTTCCAGTAGTGGTATTCACTTTTCTATACCAAGAGATTTGGAAGACAGCTACCTGGCCAACTGACTGGAAAAGATCCATATTTTTATCCATTCCAAAGAAAGGTGATCCTGCAGAATGTGGAAATTATTGAACAATATCATTAATACCACTTGCAAGTAAAATCTTGCTGAAGATAATTAAAAAATGTTTGCAGCAGTATATTGACAGAGAACTTCTAGAACTGCAAGCTGGATTCAGAAGAAGATGTCAAATGAAGGATATCATTGCTGAAATCAGATGGATCTTGGCTGAAAGCCAAGAATCTCAGAGAGATATTTACTTGTGTTTTATTGACTATGCAAAAACATTTGATTGTGTGGATAATAATAAATTATGGATAATATTAAGAAGAATGGGAATTCCAGAACATTCAACTGTGTTCATCAGGAACTTGTACAAGGACCAGGAGGCTGTCATTTGAACAGAACAAGGGGATTCAGCATGGTTTAAAATCAGAAAAGAAGTGCATCAGTGTTGTATCTTTTCACCATAGTTATTCAATCTATATGCTGAACAAATAATCTGAGATGCTGGACTATATGAAGAAGAATATGGCATCAGGTTTTGAGGAGGACTCTTTGACAACATGTAATATGCAGATGACACAACTTTGCTTGCTGAAAGTGAGGATGACTTGAAGCACTTATTGATGAAGATCAAAAACTACAACCTTAAGTATGGATTATACCTTGACATAAAGAAAACAAAAGCCCTCACAACTGTACCAATAACCAGCATCACAATAAATGGAGAAAAGACTGAAGTTGTTTAAGATTTCATATTACTTGGTTTCACAATCGACATCAGATGATATATTGCAGTGGGCAAACCTGCTGAAAAAGACCTTTTTAAAGTGATGAAGGAAAGATGTCTTCTTGAAGACTAAGGTGTGCCTAACCCAAGCCATGGCATTTTCAATCACCTCATATGTGTGTGAGAGCTGGACAATGAGCGAGGAAGATAGAAAAGTTGATGTTTTTGAGTTGTGGTGTTGGCAAAAAAATACTGAAAGTACCATGGACTGCCAGAGGAACGAAGAAATCTGTCCTGGAAAAGTGCAGCTGGAATGTTCCTTGGCGGCGAGAATGGCCAGACTTCATCCCACTTACTTTAGTCATGTTGTCAGAAGGGACCATTCCCTGGAGAAAGATATCATGCTTCATAAAGTAGAGGGTTAGCTAAAGAGGTGAAGGCCCTCAATGAGGTAAATTGACACAGTGGCTTTAACGATGGGCTTGGGTACAGCAAGGATTGTTGGACTGGTACAGGACCAGGCAGTGTTTTGTTCTGTTGTATATAGGGTCATTATGAGTTGGAGCTGACTCAACAGCAGCTAACAAGAACAACAACAGTTCTTTATATTCAGTCTTGAAGTTTTATTTCATTTTTGATACTTCTATACATCAGTTGATTTCTGGTTGATGTCATATGTCTTAATCAAAGGTTGTTGCCATTGAGTCAAATCCGACTCTCAGCAATCCCTAATGGATTTCGAGTCTGTAAATCTTTATGGAAGTAAATCACCCCATCTTCCTTCCATAGAGCAGCTGACATGTTTGAACTGCTGACCTTCTGGTTAGCAGCCAAATGCCTTATCCACTATGACACTAGAACTAAGTGGGTATATGTGCATTGATTTCGAGGTGATGTGATGTCAATCATAGGTTGCTATCTCATGCTTTTGGTTGTCTGTCTGAAGGACACACTGTGATAGTTAAATTTGTATGTCAACTTGGCTGAGCCTGGTTGAGTGGTTGGGCAGCTGGTGGTAGTTATTCCCCATGATGAGAATTGCAATCAACTCCATGGTGAGATCTAGAACAAGCAGCTGAGTAGCTACCTTTGGGATGTGGTCTGTATCTTGTATATAATGAGAAGCTTCAGGGACAGTCTCTAGCTTTTAGCACACTTGGACCTTGCATGTAGCCAGGTTATTATTCAGCAGCTTGCCATGCTCTGCCAACTTTGGGACTTTCAATGGACTTGAATTAATGGCCTGCCATGTGGTTTGATAACATTGTGACTGTGCCATTTTATTTGTTGACCTTGAGCTTGTTAGCCTCAGCAGCCAGTAGCTGCCTGGGTGAAGTGATGCCTGTAGCTTCAGTGGGCCAGGAGCAACAGCCAGAGCTGAAGGACAAGGTCGAGGGGCTTTCACACAGCCTCTAGAGCCTGGCACTTTGAATTCAGCCTTCTAGCCTCCTGAACTGTAAGAGAATAAACTCCTGTTTGTTAAGGCCTTCCCATTTGTGGTATATTGTTGTCAGAGCAGCACTAGGTATCCAGAACACAAACTGTAGCATTCCTTGTAAAATTGGTCTGGTTTTTGTTTTCCTTCATTTCTGTTGATGTAGAAATGTTTTAACATCATATTTGAGGGACAATTCTGCTTCGTATATAAATTTTGCTGGCATTTTTTTTTCTTTCAGTGT
>NW_006921703.1:8593981-8617290 GCF_000298275.1 Orycteropus afer afer | reverse complement strand
TTCTCCTTTGTGGGTAACTTTTGTGGGTTTTTTTTGTTTGTTTGTTTGTTTTTTTGTTTTTAGCTGCTTTCAGAATTCTTTCTTTGTTTTTATCTTTGGAAAGTTTGATTAAGTCATGTATTAGTGATGTTCTTTCAGAGTCTATCCTATCAGGGTTTCATTAAGCTTCTTGAATGTGTATCTTCTCAGAATCTTGATATAAAGGAAGTTTTTTTCTATCAAATATTTAACAATTTTCTGTGTGCTTTCCTTTTCTGAAATTTCACCCCTACATCGGTTATTCCTCTTGATAGTATTTCACATAATTCTTAGACTTTCTTCATTTTTTCCATTCTTTATTTACTTTTATTTTTCAGATTATTCCTCTAAGATATTAACAATAAGAATTCTGTCTTTAATTTCACCATTCAATTTCACTATCTTCCATTGATTCAATTCTACTCTTGGTCTTCCCATACATTATGTATTTCTGAAATTGTGCTATTAAATTTCTGGATTTCTATTTGATTTTTTTGTATGGTCTATTTTTCCATTTGTTTTGTCAATTTGTTCTTGTATTGTTTCCCTGAATTCTTCAAGAGTTTTGTCTGTGTTTCCCTTGATTTTGTCTGTGGCTTCCTTGATCTCTTTGTTAATCTGTTTTGAAAACCTAAGTATAATTCTTTTGAATTCCTTTTAATGTATTTCCAGTACCATTCCTTCTTTGGTAATATTTTCTGGTCTTGTATTGTGGTCATGTTCTTGAAGCAACCTGTAATGATATTTTTGTGTGTGTGATTTGAAGCAGTCTGAGGTATCTGATTACTCATCATGTCTAGCAACCAAAGGTAGGCTGGGCAGGTGTTGGCTACCATCTGCCATCAATCCAGTGAGAGTGGAGTGGGTGGTGGCACTTGTCCAGTGGGTGGGGTGGCAAGTTTGCTGGCTATGGCTAGAAAGGTTTACTGACTCCCAACTGTTAGGGAAAATAAGAAAAAAAATGAGGGGAAGAGAAAGATAATAATAATAATAACAATATAATAAGTAAAAAACAAGGGAGGGAGAGAGGGAAAAAATAAGAAAAAAAATAAAAAAGTGACACAATACTGGCACAAGCACTAGGTGCCAAACCTGTTTGTGTGGAAATACAATCTTGCACCATGGAGTGCACAACACAGAGCACTGAAGGGCAAGGGTGCATACTATTGAACACTGAGGTAGCAGAATATGAGATATCCACTCCTTATGACCACACACACATATGTACAAAAAAATGTATGGAAGTGGAAGAGGAAAAAAGAAAAAAAAGGGAGGGAGAGGAATGAGAGGAAAGAACAAAGAAAAGAGGGAAAAAAGTTGCAGAGTACTGGCATAAGCATTAGCCAAGAAATATCGCTATGATATAAACTGCTAGCTCTGTGGAAGTGTGCACTGCTAACTACAGAGGCATAGGTCAGTCTTGCTGATTATGGAAATGGCTGGGGATGGGACCTCTCTTCCATGGCATCTTAAAAGAAAAGGTGGAGGTGACTGCAGAGAAGTGAAAAAAGGAAAAAAGAAAATAAGTTAATAGAGGGATAGAGGGAAGACTTAAGAAGAAAGAATACAAAAAAAGAAAAATACATAAATATCATAGCCCTGGAAGTATGGGGGTTTGAAGTGGCTGCCATGTGGGGATAGGTGGCAAGGGCTATGCCTATGCTCATTGACAGGTGGTATGGGGTAAGTGGGAAAATCATGCCTGTGGTCTTAGATCACCAATGTAAGTGTGGTGCAGTCTTGGGGGAGCAGACATGGCTATCTGATTTCTGCTCTGTTTGGAATGCTATTTGCAATAATTCTAAATGACTACACTGTAGGCAGCCAGTTGGCAATTCAGGTTTTTTCATGTTTCCTTGTTCAGTATTTTGTTCAGTCTCTTCCTCTAATTAATATTTGATCTACTTTATCTCTTCTTTAGAAAGTCTGGGAGTTTCATCTGTATTTCGTTTGGTTTCTCAGGTCTTTGTTGTAGAGGGTTTGGGTAATATAGCTGCCTAGTCTGGCATCTTGGATCTTCCCACTGAAAACTTAAATCTTTTCTCCATTTACCATGATGTTGTTATTGGTCCATTTGTGAATATTTTTTACTTTCTTTATGTTTAGGTATAATCCATAGTAAAGGCTGTAGTCTTTTACCTTCATCAGTAAGTGCTTCAGGTCCTCTTCACTTTCAGAAAGCTAGTTCATATCATCCACATATTGGAGGTTGTTAATGAATCTTCCTCTGATCCTTACACCATGTTATTCTTAATACAGCCCATTTTCTTGGATTATTTGCTCAGCATAATGATTGAATAGTATGGTGAAAGGATACAACTGTGACACACATTTTCTGATTTTAAACAGCACAGTAACCCCTCATTTTTGTCAAATGATTGTATCTTGGTCTATGTACAGATTCTGCATGAGCACAAGTACACATCTGGAATTCCCATTTCTCACAATGTTATCCATTATTTGTTATGACATACACAGTTGAATGAATTTACATAATCAATAAGATGTAGGCAAAAACTTTTCTGGTGTTCTCTGTGTTTGTCCCAAATACATCTGACATCAGTAGTGAATCCCTCATTCTCTGACCTTTTTTGAAACTGGCTTGGATGACATATGTTGATGTACTGATTTGCATGTGATATTAAATAAATTGTTTGTAATTTCAACATTCTGTTGGGTTACATTTCTTTGGAATAGGCACAAATGTGGATCACTTCCAGTCAGTTGGCCAGGTAGCTGTCTTTCAAATTTCTTGGCACAGATAAGCAAGTGTTTCCACTGTTGTATCCATCCCTTTGCTGAAATATCTCAATCCATTTCTGGAGATTTGTTTTTCACCAGTGCCCTCAGTGACACTTGAACTTCTTTCTTCAATACCATGGGTTGTTGACCATATGCTACTTCCTGAAAGGGTTGAATTTTGACCAATCTCTTTGGTAGTTACTTTGTCTATTCCTTCCATCTGTTTTTTCCCTTAGAATCCTTCAATATTGAAACTCAAAGCTTGAATTTTTTCTTCAATCCTTTCAACTTAAGAAGTGTTAAGTGTGGCCTTTATTTGGGTTTTCTAACTCTGGGACTTTATATTATAATTTCCTTACGATACTATATTGTGTCTTCTTGAACTCCCCTTTGAAATCTTCTATTCAGCTGTTTTATTTTATCACTTCTATTCACTTTATCTATTCTATGTTCAAGAGCAAGTTTCTGGGTCTCCTATTATATCCACTTTGACCTTTTCTTTCTTTGTTGTGTTTTTAATGACCTTTTCTTTTCTTCACCTAGGATAATATCCTTGGTTTCATCCTACGACTCATCTGGTCTTTGGTCATTAGAGTTCAATGAGTCAAATCTATTACTGACATTGTCTCTAAATTTTGGTGGGATATAGTCAAGGTCACACTTTGGCTTTCATAGACTTGTATTTCATCTGGTGAAGTCCACATGAATAGTCACCATTTAAGTTGTTGAAAAGGGTATTTTTAATGAATAAGTCCTTGGTCTTGAATAATTCTTTCATGAAATCTCCAGTGTTGTTTCAATCACCAAGGTTATATTTTCCAACCACTGATCCTATTTCCATGTGTGTGTGTGTGCACACACATGTGTGTGTGTGTATTCCTATAAGCAGTAATTATCAATGCATCTTGATTTCATATTTGACCAACTTCATACTGTAGAAGTTTGTAAAAGGCTTCAATTTCTTCATCTTTAGCATTAGTGGTTGGTATGTAAATTTGAACAAGAGTCATATTAACTGGTCTTCCTTGTGTTGTTGTTGTTTTGTGCCATCAAGTCCGACCTGACTCATAGCCACCCCTCCTTAGGTTTCTGAGGCAGTATCACTACAGAAGTAGATTGCCCCATCTTCCTTCCTGCAGTGGCTGGTGGAACTGAGGTCTTCCTTGTAAATGTATAGATATCCTATTATAGATAGTCTCGTCCTTCTGGATAGAACTTGAAATGTTCTTTCTGGCAATGAATGTGACATTGTTCCTATTCAATTTGTCATTCCAAGCATAGTAGACCATAAGATTGTCTTATTAAAAATGGTCAATACTAGTCCATTTCAAGGAGCTCTGGTAGCATAGTGCCTAAGGCACTGGACTGAATACCAGAAGGCTGGAAGTCCAAACCCACCAGCCACTCCTCAGAAGGAAGGTTGGGCAATCTACTTCCATAGTGATGTCACCTTGGAAACCCAAGGAGGGGTTGCTATGAGTCAGGGCTGACTCGATGACACATAACAACAGCAGCAACAACAACAAATCCATTTTAGTTTATCAATACCTAGTATATTAATCTTCATGTATTTCATTTCATTTTTGATGAATTCTGATTTTCCTTGATTCATACTTTGTACATTTCACATATTAATTATTAATGGATGTTTACAGTTGTTTTTTTTTTTTTTTCTCATTTTCAGTTGTACTACATCAGCTAATATATGTCCTAAAATCTTTACTCCTTACACATCATTCATGTGGTCTTATGTGCCTTGCAACATGAGGCTTTCATCTTTTGGGACTATATCAGACAGTGATCTACTACTATTAATAAGATTTTCACTGACCAATTTTTTGGAAATCAGGCTTCCTGGCCTTCCTTCCTAGTCTGTTTCAGTCTGTGAATACAAAGTAAAATGAATGCAAATTAGATTTTTCTACAGAACATTAACATTAACTAATTTTTCAGTAGATACACACTTGAATAAATTCATTGTTATTTATAACAAAAAAATATTCATTTTTTATTATAGTTATATATATACTGTCTATATGTTTTTGTTTATTTTCAACTGCTATTGAGTCAGCTTCCAGCTCATGGTAATCCCTGATGTTACAGAATAGAACTGCTTCATAAGGCTTTCTGGGTTGTAACTTTATGGAAACAGTTTTCTAGGCTTTTCTAATACAGCTCTGCTAAGTGAGTTTAAACTGTCAATATTTAGTTTAGCAGACTTTTGCAAACTTCTTGTCCCACTTAGGCACAAGATAGATAGATAGATAGATAGATAGATAGAAAATATGCTTTTTTTTTTTTTTTTAATGTGTTTACAACATGAGTGTTCAACTTTCCAAATTGTAGAGGACAAAAATTTCCTGTTTACCACACTTCTACTTTCAAAGGCTTATAGCTGTGAATTTCAGTTTCATTCAACTGAATTGGAAAATCAAAAATCTATATTTAAGTTCCATCACTGTCATTAATAACTGACCATGGTTCCATGAGTACCCATTATATGCCCAGTACACTGGTAATCAGCAGAGTATACAGAAGAATTATAATAGAAATATTAATGACAACTTACATTATATAGTATATCAAAAAGCACTACACAAATTCCTTGCCTGAAAGGAGCTTTACATGAGTTATGGAGATATAATTTCTATATAAAAAATAGAATAGTGCATATTATAAAGCAAAATATGTAACAATCTCAAGGATAAACTATAGGTTCTGTAAGAGTTGAAAGCATAGGAAAAGCAATACTCAAACGTATTTATGAAAGTATTCATGAAAAAGTTGAAAATGACTTGAATTTTGTCTTGAAATATTCACACGGGGAATAGGGAGGATAAGGAAAGTATTCTATTCAAGGAAGAAGATGTAAGGAGATGTGTGCAGAGAGATAGATGGAGGCAAGAGAGAAATGGAGATAAAAATAGGTAAGTTGTTGTTGTTGTTATATGCCGTCAAGTTGGACCCGACTCATAGCGACCCCTCCTTGGGTTTCCGAGGCAGTATCACTATGGAAGTAGATTGCCCATCTTCCTTCTGAGGAGTGGCTGGTGGTTTTGAACCACCAGCCTTCTGGTTAGCAGTCAAGTGCCTTAGGCACTACACTATCAGAGCTCCTATCTGACTATATAAGCTGGACTATATGAAGAAGATAATGGCATCAGTATTGGAAGAAGAATCATTAATAGATGACACCATCTTGCTTGCTGAAAGTGAATATAACTTGAAGTACTTACTGATGAAGATGAAAGACTATTGTCGCCGTATGGTTTACACCCCAACATAAAGAAAATGAAAAATCTTAAAACTAGTCAAATAAGCAATAACACAGTAAGTTGAGAAGAGATTGAAGATCTCAAGAATTTCATTTTACTTGGATCCACTATCAACACCCATGGAAGCAGCAGTCAAGAAATCAGACATTGTATTACACTGGAAAAATCTGCTGCAAGGGACTTCTTTAAAGTATTAAAGAGTACACATGTCACTTGGAAGACTATGTGCACCTAACCCAAGCCATGGTATTTTCAGTCATCTAATATGCACTGGAAAGTTGGACAATGAATAAGGAAGACTTAAGAAGAGTTGATGCCTTTGAATTGTATTGACAAAGAATATTAAAAATAACAAGGACTGCCAGAAGAACAAACAAATCTGTCCTGGAAGAAGTGTAGCTGAAATGCTCCTTAAAGGAGAATGATCGGACACTTTTTCTCATCCACTTTGTTCATGTTGTCAGAAGTTACTAATCCCTGGAGAAGGATATCATGCTTGGTAAAGTAGAGGGTGAGCATAAAAGGGAACAACCCACAATGAGATGGATTGACACAGTGACTGCAATGATGGGCTCATGCATAGCAATGATGTGAGGATAGTGCAGGACTGGGTTTTATTTAATTTTGTTATATATAGGCTCACCATGAGTTGGAACTAAATTGTTGACACCCAACAACAACCGCCACCACAAGGGGTATTCTGTCTGTACTTCCAAGACAGAATGATTCATTCTGGCAGTTCATGGTATATTCAGTTTTCTTCACCAACATCATAATTCTAAGGCATCAATTCTTTTTCAGTCTTCCTTACTCATTTTCCAGTTTTCACATGCATATGAGATGACTGGACATACAAAGTCTGGGGCAGACACATGTTAGTTCTCAAATTGACATCTTTGCTTTTTAACACTTTAAAGAGGACTTTCTTTTGTAGTAGATTTGTCACTGCAATATGTCACTTGGTTTCTTATCTGTTGCTTCCCTAAGCATTCATTTTAATTGCAAATTAAATCCTTGACAACATCAATATTTTCTCCATTTACCTTGATGTCACTTATTGGTCCAGTTGTGAGAATTTTTGTTTTCTTTCTGTTGAAGTGTAATCCATACTGAAGCCTTAAGTGTTTGATCATTCCAGTTAATGCTTCAAGTCCTCTTCACTTTCGGCAAGCAAGATTGTGTCTTCTGCCTATTACAGGTTGTTAATGAGTCTTCCTCTGATCCTGATGCCCTGTTCTTCCTCATATAGTCAAGTTTTTGGATTATTTGCTCAACGTAGATAAGCATGGTGAAAGGGTACAACTCTGACACACACCTTTCCTGATTTAAAACCATGCACTATAACATGCTGACTATAAAATCAAGAGTTGATATAGGCATTTTTTTTTTTTTTCTTTTAAAGCTATCTTTTTATTTTTTTATTTTTTAACATTTTTCTCATTTCACCACACCCTTAAGTGATTGTTCACAGTAACATTAACACGAATCAAGTTAAGGACAGCATTGGACACATGTTATCTAAGGCGTTTGATTGTTATTCAGAAGGTTGGCAGTTCAAACCCACCAGCCACTCCACAGAAGAAAGACTGGATAATCTACTTCCATGAAGACTTACTGCCTCCGAAACCCAAAGAGGGTTGCTATGAGTCGGAATCAACTCAATGGCATTGAGTTTGGTTTTTAGTTTGTTAGAATTTGCTTCCAAAAATATTTCACATTATCAGGCTCATATTGAATATCTGTGAGTTAATCCTTTTATTGATTAGTGGATGACAGTTGTGTGTTTATTCCCCATGGCTAAAATTGTCTTTATTTCTTAAATGTTATCACATTAGTTTCTCCTCTAATGGCAAATATGAGAAAAAAAAAAATACATGCTCTTGTGCGTAATGAAGTTATCTGTGCTCCTGTGATAGTTAAAATTGTAGTTTTTCTCTTTGGTATGTCCTGATCTAATAGGT
Source organism: Orycteropus afer afer (assembly GCF_000298275.1). Taxonomy (NCBI): domain Eukaryota; kingdom Metazoa; phylum Chordata; class Mammalia; order Tubulidentata; family Orycteropodidae; genus Orycteropus; species Orycteropus afer. Next base: position 8,609,294 of record NW_006921703.1, on the reverse strand, counting down.
AGAGCTTTCTTCATTATCATGCTTTGAGTCTGTGGCTTTGTTTGAAGGATATGAATACTGGATTTCTAAATGGAACTCTGTACTATCTAGATCTAAATAGCCTCCAAAGATATATAATATCCCTTTATACTGATATCAGGAGCTCTGGTAGCATAGTGCCTAAGGCGCTTGACTGCTAACCAGAAGGCTGGCGGTTCAAACCCACAAGCCACTCCTCGGAAGGAAGATGGGGCAATCTACTTCTGTAGTGATACTGCCTTGGAAACCCAAGGAGAGGTTGCTATGACTCGAGCCTGGCTCAATGGCACATAACAACAACAACAACAACATACTGATATCATTTGCCTTATTCTACACTGCAAAGGCACACATATTTTGTACTGTCTTATTCCTTTTGCACAGAAGGTATTGGTAACAGAAGTAGAAAACAGTGGTAGAATCTGCTTTATCACCTTATCCTAGGTGGGCTTTCTGGATGTGTTTACTTGGTAGTAACTTAATATTTATGCAGTTACAAGGAGGAGGAAGTAGCAATAAATATGACTAGCAGATGGTGTGCTTCAGAGGCTGTGTGGTTATTAAGCCAGTTTAATGATCATTACTTAGACACTGGACCAGATAGAGAGTCTGCATGGTCACTTTTATTACTGAAGTGATAAGAATCAAAATCTGTCCAATTTACAGTTGACTTTTGGCAACCTATACCAGGCACCTTCTGTATGGTGCAGCCTGAGTGGTATGCAACAGATGCAAATGAAAAGTTATTAAGGAAATGAACCTTCAACACTCTTATTAGCTCATACAAGGTGTTTATGAGGGTCATCACACCTTTCATGTGGCACCTGTGTGAGGTCTGACTCTTTCAGAGATGGTGCTAATTCATTTTCAGCAATGATTTTTACTTTTTTCACACATTGGTCTTCTGAAAGCCTTCCAAATTAATATGAGGAAAACAGACACAGTTTCTTGAGATTTTAGCAAATGACATGGGGATAGAATCATTCCACACATAGATAGCATAAGGTATATCCATTGTATATATACAAACAAAAAACCAAACTCATAGAGTTGATTCTGACTCATAGCAGCCCTCATTGGGTATCCGAGGTGGCAAATCTTTATCAAAGTAGATTGCCCCATCTTCCTTCCATGGATCAGTGATGGGTTTGAACTGCCAACTTTCTGATTAGCAGTCACATGCCTTAGGCACTGCACCACCAGCATTCTTTACACATTGTCCTTATTATTCAGGACAACTAATTTGATAACAATTATGTAACTTATTAACCAACAGGGAGCTCTGGTAGCATAGTGCCTAAGGCACTTGACTGCTAACCAGAAGGCTGGTGGCTCAAACCCACCAGCCACTCCTCAGAAAGAAAGTTGGGCAATCCTACTTCTGTAGTGATACTGCCTTGGAAACCCAAGGAGGGGTCGCTATGAGTCGGGGCTGACTTGACGGCACATAACAACAAAAAACAACAAATTAACCAACATGTATAGTTGCATAGTCAGACTTCTACATTTATGTTTTTAGCTGTTGTTGTTGTTGGTATGTGCCGTCGAGTCAGACCCGACTCATAGCGACCCCTCCTTGGGTTGCCAAGGCAGTATCACTACAGAAGTAGAACGCCCCATCTTCCTTCCAAGGAGTGGCTGGTGGGTTTGAACCGCCAGCCTTCTGGTTAGCAGTCAAGTGCCTTAGGCTAGCAGAGCTCCTACAGACTTAAGAGGGAGGAAAATATTTTAACTATGGATTAATTCACATAGGGATAAAATAATGCAATCATTAATCCAGTAAAAGTGTACACTTATAGAGGCTTTTGAAAAAGAAATAACATAAACTGATCATCAGAATAAATACCTGACAGAGATGGATTTTCTAAATCTTAAAACTTATGGAAGCAGGGCATTTTCAAAAATCAAAAGAAAGCTAGGTGACTTTATTTTGAGCATGTAAATATTACAGTATGATAGTAAAGGTTGTGTGCCAACTTGACTGGGACTGTTTTGAGTGGATGGACAGCTGAAATGTAGTTATTCCCCATGATTAAACTGGTAATCAGCTCCATGGTGGAATCTACTGGAGCAACTGAGTAGCAGCCTTAGGAATGTGGTCTTCCTCCACTATGAGAAAACAGCTTTGAGAAAGGTCTCTGAGCCTTCTGGCATGGTTGGACCCTGAATGTACTGGTCTTGGATTGTTTCTGGACTTGAACTAGTGTCCTGTGGTGTTGCTTGATAATGTTGGGACTGCGCCATTTTATTTGTCAATCTTGGGTTTGTCAGTCTCAGGAACCACCACATGCCTGAGTTAAGAGAAGCCTACAGCTTCAATGGGCCAGGAGCAAGAGGTAGAGCCCAATGTCGAGGAGCTGTCACCCAGTCCCAACATCTGGCACTTTGATCTTGGACTTCTAGCCTTCTAAAATGTAAGAGAATATATCCCTGGTTTTGTTCAACCCACCCATTTTTGGTATTCTACTTTAGAGCAGTTCAAGAGAACCAAAACAAATGGCATCTTTCTTTTTGACATAGGAAGGAAAATGGGGCAATCTATTTCCGTAGTGATACTGCCTCAGAAACCCAAGGAGTGGTCACTATAAGTTGGGTCTGATTCGATGGCACATAACAACAACAACAACAATTCTTATGAAATGCAAGACATTGGAAATAAATGAAAAGATGAAGAGTTGTAAGGATACTAGTCAAAAACTTAAGAGATCAATTTAGGTAATTTTAACAATGTAGAGAAAACTTTCAAGTTGCCATTATAATTTGAAATGAAACTTTCACATATTTCACTTTCAAACATTAACTTTTATATTTATGCATGGAAAATGATAAGCAGCTTTCATTAGTTTAGCAATTCCACTGGGGGAAAAAAAAGAACATTTTTATTACAATGTTCTTTCAAGTAAATGACATATTCTTACTTCATATAAGATGAAGTTTCATAGTTTCTATACTAAGAAAGAATTTTGTATTTAATGGTCTTTTTGAATACAATATTATTTGCTAACGCCATCAAATATTATTTCTGATCCCTGACAAAAACTAATCAGATGATTACTTTTTTGATCATTCAATAGCCATTTGTCAAAATATGTTTCTAGTATTTTCATAGTGTACAATATCACTAATAAATAATTTATACATGACATTGATTTGTGGAAGTACAAAGATGAGAAGATGTAGACACTACTGACAGACTTTACCAGAGATTATTCATAAAGGCTGAGTTAATTCAATCATTAGTGAACAGTTTAAGATGAAAGTAGACTAATAAAACCCTAAACTTCATAAGGTAGTTTAAATGGATTAAACATGGAACATTCTAAAAAGTTACAAATTGTTATAAGAACTTTATCTAAAGTTGTTTAGATTTTATGAAGTTAAATATATTTGCTAATTTAAACATTGTTGTTGTTGTTAGGTGCCACTGAGTCAATTCTGACTAATAGCAACCCTATGTATGACAGAATGTAATACTGCCCTGTCCTACCCCATTCTCACAATTCTTATTTACTCGATTCTGCCATTGCAACCACTTTGTGACTGCATTTTCTTGAGGGTCTTTCCCTTTCTCTCTGACCCTCCACTTTGCCTAGCATGATATCTTACTCCAGAGACTAGTCCCTTCTGATCACATGATCAAAGTAGGTGAGATGAAGTCTAGACATTCTCCCTTCTAAGAAGCATACCAGCTGCACTTGTTCAAAGACAGATTTGCATGTTCTGGCAGTCCATGGTATTTTCAGTATTCTTTACCAACACCAAAATTCAAGACATCAATTCTTCTTTGGTCTTCCTTGGTCATTGCCTAGTTTTCACATACATATAGGGCAATTAAAAGTACCATGGCTTGGGTTAGGCAATTGTTCTGGTTACCTAGTGCCACTCTGACAGAAATATACCACGAAATGGGATGGCCTTAACAAACAGGAGTTTATTCTCTTACAGTTCAGGAGGCTAGAATTCTGAGTTCAAAATGCCAGGCTTTGTGGGCTGCATGAAAGCCCCTCAACCTTGTGCTTCAGCTCTGCCTCTTGCTCTGGGCCCAGTGAAGCTAGAGGCATCTCTTCATTCAGGCAGCTGCTGGCTGCTGAGGCTAACAAGCCCAAGGTTGACAAATGAAGTGGCACTGTCCTGATGTCACCAAACCACATGGCAGACCATTAATTAGAGTCCATTATAATTCCCAAAGTCGGCAGAGCATGGCAGGCTGCTGAACAATGACACAGCTACATACAGGGTCCAAGTGTGCCATATGCTAGAGACTGTTCCCAAAGCTGCTGCTTATATACGGGAAGCAAACCTCATCAGAAAGGCAGCTACTCAGCTACTCACCATAGATTCCACCATGGAGCTGATTACCAGTCTCATCATGGGGAATATGACAAGCAGTTGCCCAGCCACTCAACCAGGCCTAGCCAAGTTGACCCACAAACATAACCACCACAGCAATCTTAGTCTAAGAATGACATCTTTGCTCTTCAAACTTAATTTTTTTTTTCTTTTTAAGTTTTTATAGTGATTTGGGTGAAAGTTTACAGAGCAAATTCACTTTCATTATAGCAGTTCACGTACTCTTTGTCTCATGACATCAATTGCAATTTCCCACAATGCAACAGCTCCCCTCCCACTTTTTCCCATAGTTACCTCTTCCCTGTGTCCTTCCCGCCCATGTACTCCTGCCCACTGTGCTGTCTCTCTTTGCATACACAGCCCTTCTATTCTCCCTTGATTGATCTCTCCAAGGAGTTTATCTACATAATATAAATGTTCAGCTCATAAGTCTGTCTTTTGTTTGGCTGGAAGCCACAGGAGTGGGTTGTATTCCAGATTTGAAGGGCAGCTATGAGCCATACTCTCAGTGGTTTGATCGGGCTCTATCATCTCAGTAAAACTGGTCCCCCTTTTTTTTTTTTTCAAATGATTTTGAGTTTTATTCCACATTGTTCTTCCATTTTATCCAGGATCTCCTAAATACACACCCCTCTGTGTGGTTGACAGTGGTAGCCAGGCACCTTCGAATTCTTCTGATTTCACAGTCGTATAGACTTAGGATCATATGATGTATAAGTTGCTTGGACTAATTATTGGTAAGCCTCTTTGATTTTCTGCATTCTTTGCTCTGGATGAGGAGAGACCCATATTTGCTCTAAATGGCCTCTTGCAAGCTTTTAAGATCTGAACCGCTAGTCACCAAAGTAGGATGTGGAACAATGTTTTGGTGTAGTATGTTATGCCAATTGATCTTGATGTCCCCTGGGAGTATATTCCCAAGCCTACAGGTCCAACTACTTGCCCACTCTAGGTAGCTGGCTGTGACCAAGAAGTAACTACAACCTTGTCCCTTGCTTGCTCTATTACATACCCGGACATTCTTACAGAACATACAAATATACTTGTAGAAACATTGTCAGTCAACCTTATAAATGGCCATGTTCATTATAGCAGTTCACGTACTCTTTGTCTCATGACATCAATTTCAATTTCCCACACTCCCCCCTGCTTAGACATACCTGATTATTCAGCCTGACCACCCATCTATCTACCCATACACCAATGTTTGCCTTCACTGACAACGCAGTACTGTATATGCAAAAGGGTTCATCTTTGTTGTCTGTACCTTCCATTCACCTCTCTATGTCTTCCTCTTCTTTAATGCCACTGTGTTGATCACTCATATTTGGGACATTGCCCTCTCTTCACCCAAATCAATACTTGTCTCTACCTATCTAATAGTGTTTCTTCTCCTTCCCTCCCACCACTGGTAACCAACAAAGAAAATTTCCTCTATATAGACATTTCCTTGACTTTTTACAATAATGCACCAATACAATATTTGTCTTTCTGTGATTGACTTATTTCACTCAACAGAATGTCCTCCAAGTTCATCCACATTATGTGGTGTTGTGCAGATTCTACATTATTCTGTAGGGTTGCATAGTATACCATTGTGTGTATGTACCATAGTTTGGTTATCCATTCTTCTGTTGATGGGTACTTAGGTTGTTTCCATCTGTTGGCTATTGTAAATAGTGCTGCAATGGATATGCATATATCTGTTCTTATCCTAGCTATCACTTCTTTAGGATGTATACTTAGTAATGGGATTGCTGGATCAAATGGTGTTTCTAATTTCACCTTTTTAAGGAATCGCCATACTGCTTTTCCACAGTGGTTGAGAGTCTGAATCTCTCCACATCCTTGCCAGATTTGTGATTTTCTGTCTTGTTCATCTTTTCTACTAACACTGGGGCAAGATGGTATCTCATTGTTGTTTTGATTTGCATCATTCTAATGGCTAATGATTATGAGCAATTTTTCATATGTTTGTTGACCCCCTGAATATCCTCTTTGATAAAGTGTCTGTTCAGGTCTTCCGCCCATTTTTAAATTGGATTAGTTGTCCTTTTGTTGTTGAGGAGTACAGCCTTTCTATAAATCTAGAGATAAGTCCCTTGTCAGATATGTCATTGACAGATATTTTTTTCCATCTGTAGGTTCTGTTTTGACTCTTTTGAACAAGTCTTCAGAAGCACATAAAAATTTAATTTTTCGAAGGTCCCATTCATCTAGTCTATCTTCTGCTGTTTGTGTATTTTGAGTTTTGCTTGATAGTCCATTTATGCCATATATTAGAGCCCCTAAATTTTCCCCTAGTTTTTCCTTTATAGTTTTAGGTTTCACATTGAAGTCTGGTCAATCTGGAGTTAGTTTTTGAGTATAGGGTGAGGTACAGATCTTGTTTCATTTTTATGCAAATGGATATCCAATTTTGCCAGCACTATTTATTATACAGACATTCCCTTCCCCATTTAATGGATTTTAGCCCTTTGTCAAAGATCAGCTGACTATAGGACAAAGGATCTATTTCTGGCTTCTCAATTCTATTCCATTGGTCTACGTGTCTGTCATTTTACCAATACCAGGCAGTTTTGGCTACTGTGGCTGTATAGCAGATTTTTAGATCCAGGGGTGTGAGACCTCCTACTTTGTTCTTCTTCTTCAATAATGGTTTGCTTATCCAAGGTCTCTTTCCTTTCCATATAAACTTAGTGATTGTTTTATCCATATCTTTAAAAATATATTGATGGGATCTGGATTGGGATTGCATTGAATGTATAGATTGCTTTGGGTAGAATTGACATTCTCACAATGTTCCATCTTCCTATCAACAATTACTTTCCAATAGTATGGTATGTTCTACCGTTTATGTGGATCTCTTATGGTTTCTTAAAGTAGTCTTTTGTAATTTCCTTTGTATAGGTTTTTCATCCCTGGTAAGATTCATTCTCAAGTGTTTGATTTTTTTTTTTTTTTTTTTCTTGGTAGCTATTGGAAATGGTATTGATTTCCTTATTTCTTTTTCACCAATCTCTTTGCTGGTGTAGAGGAATCCAACTTATTTTTGGATGTTCATCTTGTATCCTGTCACTGTGCTAAATCTCTCAAGTAGTTCCAGTAGATTTTTGACTGAGTCTCTTGGGTTTTCTAGATATAGGGTCATATCATTAGCAAATAGGGATAGTTTGACTTCTTCCTTACCAATTTGGATGTCTTTGCCTTCCCTTTCTTGCTTTATTGTCTTGGCTAGGACTTCCAATATAATGTTGAATAGAAGTGGAGATAATGGGTATTGTTGTCTGGTTCTTGTTTGCAAGGGGAAGGGTTTCAGTCTCTCTCCATTGAGAATAATATTGGCTGTTGGTTTTGCATATATGCCCTTTATTATGTTGGGGAATGTCCCTTCTATTCTTATTTTGCTGAGAGTTTTGATCAGGAATGGGTGTTGGATTTTATCAAATGCCTTTTCTGCATCAATTGATATGATAATGTGGTTCTTTTCTGTTTTATTTATGTGGTGGATGATGTTGATTGTTTTTCTGATGTTGAACCATCCTTGCATACCTGATATGAACCCCCTTGGTCAGAGTGAATTATTATTATTATTATTATTATTTTTGATATGTTGTTGGAGTCTATTGGTTAGGATTTTGTTGAAGATTTTTGTATCTATATTCATGAGGGATATTGGTCTGTAGTTTAAAATTTTTCATTGTAGTGATGTCTTTGCCTGGTTTTTGTACCAAGGTTACGCTTCCTTCATAAAATAAATTAGGGAGGATTCCATCCTTTTCTATGTTTTGGAATAGTTTGAGTAGGATTGGTGTCAGTTTTTCTCTGAATGTTTGGTAGAATTCTCCAGTGAAACCATCTAGGCCAGGACTTTTATTTAGTTGGTAATATTTTTTATGACTTGCTCAATTCCTTCTTTTGCTATGCGTCAGTTCAACTTTTCTACCTCAGTCTGTGTTAGTTTAGGTAAGTAGTTTGTTTCTAGAAATCTGTCCATTTCTTCTAAATTTTCAGATTTGTTGGAGAACAGTTCTTCGTAGTATCCTGATATTACCCTTTTTATTTCAGTTGATTCTGTTGTGATATCACCCATTTCATTTCTTATTTGTGTTATTTGCATTCTCTCCTTCTTCTCTTTTGTTAAATTTGCCAGTGGTTTGCCAATTTTATTAATCTTTTCAAAAACCAACTTACAGTCTTGTTGATTTTTTCTATTGTTTTTCTATTTTCTGTTTCATTGATTTCAGCTCCAATCTTTCTATTTCCTTTCTTCTGGTGACTGGAGACTTTTCTTGCTGTTCTTTTTCTAATTGTTGGAGATGTTCATTTAAAGTGTTGATAGTGGCTCCTTCTACTTTTTTGATTTCTGCATTTATTGTGCTAGATTGGTCTCTGATTACTCCTTTTGCTGTTTCCCAAATATTTTTGTATATTATGTTTTCATTCTTGTTTGATTCAAGGAATTTTTTAATTTCTTTTTTTTAAAATTTCTTTTATTACCCATTTATTCTTAAGGAGGGTGGTGTTCAGTTTCCTTGTGTTTGCTCTTTTTCCATGGATTTTCCTATTGTTGATTTCTAATTTGATAGCATTGTGATCTGAGAAAATGCTTTGCTGTATTCCAGTCTTTTTAAATTAATTAAGATATGTTTTATGGTCTAACATATGGTCTATCATGGAGAATGTTCCATGTGCACTGGAAAAGAATGTATATGGTGCTGTTGTTGGGTGAAGTGTTCTGTAGATGTCTATAAGGTCAATTGGTGGATTGTATTGTTTAGCTCTTCTGTATCTTTTTTGATTTTCTTTGGAGTTGTTCTATCTTTCATTGAAAGTGGTGTATTAAAGTCTCCTACTATGATGGTGGAGTCATCTATTTGCCTTTTCAAGTCTGTTAGTCTGATTTATGTATTTTGGGGCTCTTTGATTGGGTCCATAGATATTTATTATGGTTATATCTTCTTGTTCAATTGATCCTTTAATCATTATATAATGTGTTTCCTTGTCTCTTATGGTGGTTTTTTTCTTAATGTCAACTTGATCAGAAATTAATATTGCCACTCCTGCTCTTTTTTGATTGCCATTTGCTTGATATATATTTTTCCAACCTTTGATTTTCAGTCTATTTTTTCTTTTTCTCTAAGGTGTGTCTCTTGTAGACACCATATTCATGGGTTATGTTTCTTATCTAGTCTGCAGCTTTCTGTCTCTTGAGTGGTTCATTTAATCAATTTACATTCAGTGTAACTATCAACAAGTATGAATTTGTTCCTGTCATTTTGTTATGTGTGTTTTTTATTTTCATGGTGTGGCTGTTTTTTTTTTTTTTTGTTGTTCCATATAATTTTCTGTGCTGAGCTCATTATGTTTATGAATTGTGTTATCATTTCCCTTGTTGCTATTTTTATTTTAGTATTTGCTAAATATTTGTGCTTGTCCTCTTTTTTATTTTGATGTGAAGGTCTATTATTTTTCTTTGAGGTTACCATGTGATTTGTAATATTCTCCCTGCATTTAGAATTGTCCATTCTATCTTGCAACTGTCTTGAGTTCCTCACCATTTAGAAGGTCTGTAATTACACTATTTTCCCCCTCTTTTTGAGTTGTAGTTGTCCTCATTTGCCAATTGATGTCTCTGGTTCCCTTTTTATAATCTTGTAAGCTTATTTTACTTTGGATACTTCCATAGCTGTATTTTATTTATTTTTTTTTGGTTATGCTATCTTGTGTATTAATGGTCAATTTTTTCCTATTACTAGTTCTCTGCTCAAAGGACTCCCTTTAGTTTTAGCAAATTCCCATAATTTCTGCTTATCCTTAAATCTCCTAATTTCACTATCATATTTGAGGGACAATTGTGCTGGATATATAATTTTTGGTTGATTTTTTTTTTTTTTTTTTCTATTTCAGGGTTTTATATATACTATTCCATTGCTTGCTTATCTGTATGATTACTGCTGAGAAATCAGAGCTTAGAAATACTGGTTGTCCTTTGTAGGTAACTTTTCATTTTTCCTATGTTGTTTTGAGAATTCTTTCTTTGTCTTTGGTTTTGGTGAGTTTGAGGATGATATATCTTGGTGATTTTCTTTTGGGGGTCTATCCTTTTTTGGGTTCATTGGACTTCTTGAATGGGTATATTCTCATCTTTCTTCATATCAGGGAAGTTCTCTTCCAACAAATCTTGGACAATTTTCTCAGTGGTTTTATTTTTCTCTTCCTGTTCTAGAATTCTGATTACATGTAGGTTATTCCTTGTGATGGTATCCTTCATGAACCTCAGGTTTTCTTCATTTTGTTTTGATCTTTTTTTCTGATTCATCCCTTTCCAGAGACTTATTGAGGTATTTTTCTTCAAGCTCATTAATTCTGTCTTCCATCGATTCAATTCTACTCCTTTGCCCTTTCAATGTGTTATCTATTTCTGAAAATTTAGTATTAATCTTCTGGATTTATATCTGTAGATTTTGTATCATCCCTAATGTTTTATTTATTTTGTCACTTTGTTCTTATATTTTCTTCTGAAATTGTTTTAGGTTTTTGTCTGTGTTTTCCTTAATTTTGTCAATGTATTCCTTGATTTGTCTCAATCCTTTGAAGATACTTCTAACCAGAAGTCTGGCAGTTCACACCCACCAGCCACTCATTAGAAAGAAGGTTGGGCTATCTACTTCCATAATGATATCACCTTGGAAACCCAAGGAGAGGTCGGTATGAATTGGATACAAATCCATGGCGGTGGTTGCATTTTTTGCATTTAAGTATAATTCTTTTGAATTCCTTATCTGGGAGTTCAAATGCTCCTCCTTCCCCAGGGATGTGTTCTGGGTCTGTATCCTGCTTCTTTATTTCTACCACTTTATCTTACTTCTTTGTGTGGACTGTGATGGTCTGTTGTGTCTGAGACATTGTAACGTTGTTGTATTTAGATCTCTGTTAGCTGTTTGTGAAGAGTAGTTAAAGGTGAGTCAGGTTGTTCTTGGTGTTGTTTATCATTGGCCAGTTGGTATGGAAGGAATTAGTGGCTCTCACTCAATGTAGCTACAGGAGATGTGGGTGTGGTTTCATCCTGTGGGCACAGTTGCAGTCTCCCTCTCAGTTAGATAAAAATAACAATTTAAGAACCATGAGAAAAGTAAAAGCAAGCAGACAAAAACACACTGCATCAACTCATAGGAACAATCACTAAAATGAGAAAAACAAAAAGAAAGAAAGAAAGAAAAAACACAATTTCTGGGGAGTTAACAATAAGAAAATAGAGGTAGAGTAAGAGTAAAATGAAGAAAAAAAAATGAGAAAAAGGAAAACAAGGAATGGGGAGAACTAGGAGAAAGAAAAAAAAATGGGAACCAGGAAAAGGGAAGAGAGAAGAGCTGAAAACTAGAACCTAGAAGGGAAAAAATAAAGAATAATAATAAAAAAAAGTATGAAAAAAGAATAGTACTACTACTACAACTAATAATAATAATTTTAAAACAGACAAAAACAAGCAACCTGAACAAAAGGGAAAAAACAACCTGCACAGTGTGGGCAGGTTACCCAAGCTCCTTCAGAGCACATACACGGACATGGAATTCCTGCCAGCCCAGAAGGTGGGTGGGAATGAGGGATAGCTCCACCTCCATTCACCAAGAAGGTGTGGGATACAAGAATAACAAGGGGAATTTCACACTTTTCCAATTGTTTGTGTCTGGAATGTCCTTGTGGTCCCTGGCAAGTGGAACCTAGTCTTAGGTCCCTGGAATCTGAGAGAATGCTGTTCCTTTAAATATCCAAAACGGTCTAACCACTTGTAAACATTCAAAATGGCTACACCCTTCTGACAGTCAAAATTCCACAGCTCATCCTGTTTTCTTCTTTGCTGATTTACCCTTCATTCACCAGCTACCAGTGCAGTCCTCCTTGCAGCCCCTGGCTAGCAGGGCCTATTTTTAGGTTAATTCTTAAGTCTTAACACCACTTGGCAATAGCCAAGCTGTCAGTGCTGTCAGCATCACTGACAGACTACAGCTCTGTATGTCTCCTTGTTCAGTGTTTTTATGCTGATTCTTCTACTAGTTGGAGTTTAGTCCAGTTCTGTATGTTTCCTTTCAAAGCTCAGAGCTCCAAGATTAACTGCTGTATCTGTTCTAATTGCTTCTCCTTTTCTTTGTTGAAAAGGGTCTGTGTAGTTTGTTTGCCTATTCTGCCATCTTACTGGAACTCCCCACTCTTCATACTTTAAAGAAGTCTTTCACAGAAGATTTGCCTAGTGCAATTTGATGACTGATTTCTTGACTGCTGCTTCCATAGGTGTTGATTGTCAATCCACGTAAAATGAAACTATTAACAAATTCTATCTTTTCTACACTTATCTGATGTTGCTAATTGGTTTACTTGCAAGAATTTTTGAGTTTTTTGTGTTGAGATATAATCTATACTGAAGATTGTAATCTTTGGTCTTTATCAGTGAGTCCTTTAAGTTCTCTTCACTTTCAGCAAGGACGATTGTGTCATATATATATTGCAGGTTGATGATTCTTCCTCCTATATTGCTTCCATGTTCTACTTCATATAATTCAGCTTCTTGGATTATTTGCTCATCATACAACTTGAATAAGTATGATAAAAAAGATATAACCATGACACATACTCCAGGTTTTAAACCATTCAGCACTTCCTTGTTATGTTTGAATGACAGTCTCTTAGTCTATGTACAGATTCTTCATGAGTACAAATAAGGGTTCTGGAATTCCCATTATTCAAATTATTCATAATTTGTCATAATCCATACAGTCAAATGCTTTTGCACAGTCAATAAAACACAGGAAAACATCTTTGTCTTTGCTTTCAGTTAAAATCCATCTGATATCAGCAATGATATCCTCCTTCCACATCTTGTAAATCAAGCTTGCATTTTTGGAAGTTCTCTGTCAGTATACTGTTGCAACTGTTTTCATGTTATCTTCAGCAAAATTTTACTTGCATGTAATATTAATAATATTGTTTGATAATGTCCATAATGTGTGGGATCACCTTCCTTTGGAATGGGCACAAATATGGATTTCTTCCAGTCAGTTGACCAGGTAGCCATCTTCCAATTTTCCTGGCATAGAAAGCACCTTCAAAACTGCATCCATTTGTTGAAACATCTCAATGGGCAATCTGCCAATTCCTGGAGCTTTTTTTTTTTTTTTTTTTTTTCCCCAATTCTTTCAGTGCATCTTGTACTTCTTCCTTAAATACCATTGGTTCTTGATCATATGCCACCTCCTGAAATGAATGAATGTTGACTAATTCTTTTTTGGAACAGTGACTGTATATTCCTTCTATCATCTTTTGATGTTCTCTGCATCATTCAATATTTTGTCCATAGAATCTTTCAACATTGCAATTAGAGGCTTGCATTTTTCTTCATTTCTTTCAGCTTGAGAAATGTCAAGTGTGTTCTTCCCTTTTGTTTTTTTAACTCCTGGTCTTTGCACAATAAATTATAATGCTTTATTTTGTCTTATCATGTTGCCTTTGATAATCTTCTTTTCAACTCTTTTATTTCAACATCTCTTGTTTTCACTTTAGCTAAGCTCCATTCAAGAACAAGTTTCAATCTCTTCTGACATCCATTCTGATCCTTTCTTTCTTTCTTGTCTTTTTAATGATCATTTGCTTTCTTCAAGTATGATGTTCTTGATGCCATTCCACAACTTATCTGGTCTTTGATCACTGGTGTTCAATGTATCAAATAGATTTTTCAGAAGGCCTCTAACCATTTTCTTATATTTTGTCTTTCATGGATTTGTTTCAATATTCTTCAGTTTCAACTTGAACTTGCATATGAGCAATTGATGGTCTGTTCCACAGTCAGCTCCTGGCTTTGTTTTGACTGATGGTACTGAGCTTCTCCATTGCCCCTTTTTACAGATGTAGTTAATTTGATTTCTGTGTAATCCATCTGGTGAGGTCTGTGTATATAGTTGCCATTTATGTTGTTGAAAAACGGTATTGCAGTGAATAAGTCATCAACCTTGAAAAATCTGTCATTCTATCTCCAATGTTATTTCGATCAGCAAGGCCGTATTTTCCAACTACCAAGTTTCTTCTTTGTTTCCAGCTTTCACATTCCAATCAACAATAGTCAATACATCTTGATTGCATGTTTGGTCAATTTCAAATTGCAATTGTTGGTAAAAATCTTCAATTTCTTCATCTTTTGCTTTGGTGGTTGTTGCATAAATTTGAATAGTAGTAGAATTAACTAGTCTTCCTTGTAAGTGTATGCATATTATCCTATCACTGACAGCATTTTACTGTAGAATAGATTTTGAAACATTCTTTGTGACAATGATGTGACACCATTCCTCTTCAATTTGTTATTCCTGGCATAGTATGGCATATGATTTTTTAATTCAAAATGGCCAACACCAGTCCATTACAACTCATATCAATCTTTACTCATTCTGCTTCATTTTTGACAATTTCCGGTTTATCTAGTTTCATACTTCCTACATTATACATTCTTATTATTAATGAATGTTTGTAGTTATTTCTTGCAATTTTCAGTGGTGTCCCATCAGCAAATGAAGGTTCCAAAAGCTTTACTCCATCCACATCATTGTGATTGACTCTGAGGAGGCAGCTCTTCCCCAGTCTCATTTTGAGTGCCATCCAACCTTAGGGATTTATCTTCTGGCATTGTATCAGACAATATTTCATGGCTCTTCATAAAGTTTTCCAGTCATATATCAGATAGTGTTTCAAAGCTATTCATAACGTTTTCTGATCTGTTCTTTCAGAAATGGATGACCCCATCCTTCTTCCTAGTCTGTCTTAGTCTTGGAGCACCACTGAATCCTGTCCACTAGGGTGACCATACTGTTGTTGTTGTTGTTGTTATTTGCCGTCGAGTCGGCCCCTACTCATAGCGACCCCTCCTTGGGTTTCCGAGGCAGTATCACTACGGAAGTAG
>NW_006921703.1:8573418-8593881 GCF_000298275.1 Orycteropus afer afer | reverse complement strand
CCAGCCTTCTGGTTAGCAGTCAAGTGCCTTAGCCACTATGCTACCAGAGCTCCAGGGTGACCATGCTAGTATTCAAAATAGTGATCACATAGCTTCCAGCCTCACAGAAACACACAAACCATCACACTATGACAAACTGACAGAAAAATGGTGAAATTTAAGCAATACTAATTATGATTTTTTAATCACCAGATATATGCATAGGGAGCCTTGGTTGTGCAGTTGTTAATTGCTCGGCTGCTAACAAAAATGTTGAAGTTCAAAATCCACCAGACACTCTGCAGGAGAAAGATATGGGCAGTCTACTTCCATAAAGATTTATAGCCTTGGAAACTCAATGGGGCAGTTCTATTATGTCCTCTAGGATTGTTAGGAGTAAGAATAGACTCAAGGCAACAGTTTTGATTTCAGTTTAGAAATATACATGTACAGATTTATTTTTCTTAAAAAAATAGAAACTAATGTACATATGATTATCTATAATCTATGATTATCCTATTATAAAAACATAACTTTTTAAAATTATAGACATAGTAACTAGCATTTTTTTTCTGACTCTTCTTCATTAAATAATTATTTTAATTCATTCTTAAAAGCATTTTTTGGTTATTTACTGTCTACTAGTTCAAAAAAGGCTTCAGCATTACTTAGGACACCATGACAGTTTTTCTTAGAAGGATTTCATTTATAAAATTCACATATCTCATTCTGCCACTATTCTACTATGAAAAAATATGTATGTGTATATAAACACATATATATCACAGCACAGCAAGTCTGTCACAGGACTGGAGAAAATTTTGATTATGGAGCAAAAATGCAAGCTCAATATTAATCTCTGATTACTGACACCTCTATATAATTTACACTTTAGTAATATGGTGGCAATCACTGATAGAAAATTCGAACAGGCTCTTGAGAGACTAGATAATTTTCAACTTGGTAAAGAAGAGAAAATATCTCGACCTACCATCCATTTTTTTTTTTTTAACTTATAATTTATCAGTTGATATTGATTTGGGCTGAGATAAAAGTTTACCATCCTCATGCTGCATTTTTCAACACGCAAGTGGTATGAACTTAATGTTATACACCAGTAATACTTGGATCATTAGCTTCCTCAGCTATCTAAGAAGCCTCAGAAAAATGGTTTAGGATTCATTAATCCAATTTCCAAGTATATGGTGTATTTAACAACTCAGTTTATTTATTTATTTTTATCACTCACCAAATAATCACATTGCTTAAAATTAGACATTGATCTAGTATTTTTTGAGATTATTGTTTTTTCAGTTTAAAATATTTCAGGCTATATTCAATGACATAAAACATTAATGCTGCACTATTCAGTTTTCTTAGTATTCTCTCTCTTTCTCTCACTGCCATCAAGTTGATTTGACTCGTAGAGACCCCTCTTTGGGTTTCCAAGGCAGTATCTCTATGGGAGTATATAGCCCAATCTTCCTTCTGAGGAGTGGCTGTTGGGTTTGAACCACCAGCCTTCTTCTGGTTAGCAGTCAAATGCCTTAGGTACTACATGAAGGGCTAACCATTATTTCTGGCCTAAAGTGTTGTCATACTTACATTTGATCCCTTGGCCCACTTTCAACTGGAATTTGGCTAACTACCTACTTTGTCAGGTGCTCTTCTCAGCCCTCTACATCTGCATAATTGTAATAACAGTTTTTCCCAGAGTCCCTGCTTTGGATAAATTATAGAAGAAATGGGGTCACTCTTTAAGTATTAAAATATAGTATTTGTCCCAGTTACTATTTTTAAAGAGTAAACATTCAAATTCATTTCTGCTCAATGTCTATCAAAAGTTTTATTATAACAAATGTAACAGCTAATGTGAGATGTTCTGACCAGGAAGATTGTCTTTACACAGTTAGATAAAATTTCTAAAGGAATAATATATAAATACCTGATTTCTTTAAATGTGTTCAGCATATGAAACAGTATCATTTAATCTTCACGATCTGTTTATTGCACATATTAAGGTTGCAGATTTTGGATCCTGAATATATGAACTTGAATTTTTCTCTGTCAATTACAATCCATGGTGTCTAGAACAGGGCACTTAACCTCACTGAGGCTCAAAACTTATTCTTAAAGTTGGGACAATAATAGAATATAGCTTTGGGAGTTGCTTGGAAGATGAAAGTATTGAACACATGCAGCACTGAGAACACTATTTGGTCCACAGAAACAGCTGTGTGAGTGTTAGTAATTATTCTCATTCTAAGCCTTCCCTTTTAATAAAATCTCAGTGCTTTACATAAAAAACAAAACAAAAAGAAAACCATTTTTTTTTAATGGCTTATCTTTTCTTTTTCCTTCCAAGACTCAGATCTTTCTTTAATATTTCAAATGGTATTTCTGTAAAGAAATTCAGAAAATCCTACCATTTGGTTCCTTATTTATTTTTTTTTTTTAATTTTGAAAAATTTCACTGAAACATTGCTGATATTAGGAGAAAAGATAGAATATTAGGCAAGGGAGATAAAGAACTGATAAGAAAGACTTCCAGAATACAAACCTACTTTGTGTATTCTGGAATTACTTTTAGTATTTATCTCTATCTCTTGCTTTGAAATTGAAGAGGAGTTTCATACATAGTGTGGTGGTTAAGGTTGTATGTCAACTTGGCTGGGCCTGGTTGAGTGGCTAGGCAGATGGATAGTTATTCCCCATGGTAAGATTGATAATTAACACCATAGTGCAATGTACAGGAGCAGCTGAGTAGCTGCTTTAGGGATGTGAGCAGCTTCCAGTATATAAAAAGCAACTTTGAAGAAGGTTTCCAGCTGATAGCATGTTTGAACCCTGTTTTTGTTGTTGTTATGTGCCGTCGAGTCGGCCCCGACTCATAGCGACCCCTCCTTGGGTTTCCGAGGCAGTATCACCACGGAAGTAGGATTGCCCAACCTTCCTTCCAAGGAGTGGCTGGTGGGTTTGAACCGCCAGCCATCTGGTTAGCAGGCAAGTGTCTTAGCCACTATGCTAGTTTGAACCCTACAGGTAACCAAGTCCTAGAGCCTGACACTTTGAATTTGGACTTCTAGCCTCTAAAACCATAAGAAAATAGACTCCTGTTTGTTAAAGCCATTCCATTTGTGGTATATTCCTGTCAGAGCTGCACTAGGTAACCAAAACACATAGTAATTTTATTGATGTATCTGGATGTCTCTTTCTTTTTTCTCTTTGCCTAAGATTATTCTCATAGTACAATAAAGGTTTGTAAATTTTCAAGTTTTTGCTAAAATGTATTAAATGAAATTCCTATTTCTTTTATTAATTAGTGAATTGAGTATCATTTCTTCTCTAAAAGTCCACTACCTCTCCTATCTAGCTAATTTAATTGTAGTTTCTCTCTTCAAATTTGTTTTTTCACTCCACTTTCTCTTATATTTAATATCAAGATAATAAAGTTGTGATTCATTCTCTCACATCATTCTCCCCTATAATTCTCGAGTATATATATTAGTTTGTTGTCATTAAGTTTGTTCAGACTCATGAAAACCCCATGTGTTACAGAGTAGAACTACTCCATAGCAGTTTCTTGGCTGTAATCTTTATTGGAGCAGATCACCAGGCATCTCTTTGGTGGCTTGACTAGGTGGGTTTGAACTGGTAACCTTAGTGTTAGTAGTTGGCCATTAACTTTTTGCACTACCCAGGACCTTTATGCAAGGAGCTCTAATGGTGCAGTGGCTAAGGCAGTTGGCTGCTAACCAAAAAGTCAGTGGTTCAAACCCACCAGTTGCTCCAGCAAAGAAATGTGAGGCAGCTTGCTTCTATAAAGATTTGCAGCCTTGAAAACCCTGTGGAAGTCTCTACAGTTGGAATAGACTCAATGGCAGTGAGTTTGGTTTTTAGTAGTATTACACATTAGCTGTGTCCTTATTCTTAGAGGCATTCTTGCACTGAAGAATCCAGCCAAGTAAGCACAATTCTCACCATCTATGAAGGAGAAACAATATTATGAGATCAAGTTAAGACACTCTTTGAAAGAGACTAAAGCAATAGCGTGTTACAGGAACTATTCATTTCCTCACACTGTACTCTACAGAAAAGTAGCAATATTTGTAGTTCCCTGTACATGATGTATCCTCTTATAATAAGCCTTCCATCTACCACTTTGTATATTGTTCTTCAAGTATTAGTTCAAATACTGTGTTCTCTGGGAAGGCTTTATTTATAACCTAAAGGTAGAATTAAGCTTTTATTCCTCTATCTTCCCATGCTATGCCTCTATTGCAGCAATTAATGTAACATTCTAAGTGGTTTCATTCTTGCTTCTTCCTTGGCTTTAAATTCCATAAGAGCAGAGTTTCTGTTTTTCTGTTATTGTATGTACATCATCTACTTAAGTACTTGAAAAATTGTGGATGTTATTGAATAGGCTGAATCAATGAATTAAAGTGGAGTGGATTGACTGTGGATTTTCTTCTCTTTCTGATTAAAGGGAGTAAATATTGACTTAGTGGAGAAAATATACTTTTGGAAGTTTTACATATTATAAACTCCTTGGAGCAAAATATAACAATAAATAAACTTGCATAAATCATTGCTTTGTAAATTTAAATAGAAAATGAACTGGTTTAGATTGAAAAAATAAGGTTCACATGCAGTTACTACAGTAATTTACTAAAGATTTTGCTTGATGTAACTAATTTTTAAAATTTTTTTTGGTTGTTGTTAGGTGCCATCGACTTGTCTCCAACTCACAGTGACCCTATGCACAGGAGAATGAAACACCGCCTGGTCCCACGCCTACTCCACGACCCTTGCTACACTCGAGCCCATGGCAGCAGCCACTGTGCCAATCCATTTCGTGGAGGTCCTTCCCCTCTTTCTTCAACCCTAGACCTTACCAAGCATGACATCCTTCTCAAGGGACTGGTCCCTTCAGATAACATGACCAAAGTAGGTGAGACAAAGTCTAGGCATTCTCTTTTCCTAAGAGCATTCTGGCTGCACTTCCTCCAGGACAGATTTGTTCTTTTAGCAATCCATGGTACTTTCAGCATTCTTCACCAGCACCACAACTCAAAAGCATCAATTATTCTTGGTCTTCCTTATTCATTGTCCACCTCTCACATGCATATGAGGCAATTGAAAATATGGTTTGTGTCAGGCACATCTTAGTCCTCATGGAGACATCTTTGTTCCTCAGCACTTGAAAGAGGTCCTTTGTAGCCAATTTGCCCAGTGCTATACAACATCTGATGTCCTGACTGCTGCTTCCATTGGCATTGATTGTAGAAACATGCAATGTGAAGTCTTGGACAACTTCAATCTTTTCTCCATTTATCATGATGCTGCTTATAGGTCCAGTTGTGGGGATTTTTGTTTTCTTTATATTGAGATGTAATACATACTGCAGACTATATTCTTCCATCTTCATCAGTAAGTACTTCAAGTCATCCTCACTTTCAGCAATCAAAGTTGTGTCATCAGTGTATAGCAAGTTGTTGATGATTCTTCCTCTAATTTTGATGCCACGTTCTTCTTACTATAGTCCAGCTTCTCAGATTATTTGCTCAGCATAGAGATTGAATATATATGGTGAAAAGATACAACCCTGACACACTTCCTTCTTGATTTTAAACTATGCAGTGTCCCTTTGTTCTGTTCAAACAACAGACTTCTGGTCTATTTACAGGTTCTTCAGGAGCACAATTAAGTGTTATGGAATTTCCATTCTTCTCAATGTTATCTACAATTTGTTATGATTCGCACAATCAAATATTTTGCATAGTCAATAAAATGCAAATAAACATCTTTCTGGTATTCTTTGTTTGAGCCAAGATCCATCTGACATCAGCAATGATATCCCTCATTCCACAACCTCTTCTGAATCCAGCTTGCACTTCTGGAAGTTCTATGTCAATATACTGCTGCAACCATTTTTGAACTATCTTCAGTAAGATTTTATTTGCATTCAATGCTAATGATATGGTTTGGTAATTTCCACATTCTGTGGGATTACCTTTCTTTGGAATGGGTACAAATATGAATCTCTTCCAGTCAGTTGGCCAGGTAGCTGTTCTCCAAATTCCTTGGCATAACCAAGTGAGTTCCTCTAGTGTGTCATCCATTTGTTGAAACATCTCAGTGGGTATTCCATCAATTCCTGGAGACTTGTTCTTTGCAAATTCCTTCAGTACAACTTTGACTTCTTTCTTCCAAACCATTGGTTCTTGAACATATGTCACTCCCTGAAATGGATGAAGATGGAACAGTTCTTTTTGGGATAGTGATTCTGTGTATTTCTTCTATCTTCTTTTGCTGCTTCCCACATCATTCAATATTTTGCCAGTAAAATCTTTCAGCATTGCAACTCAAGGCTTAAATTTTTCCCTCAATTATTTCAGCTTGAGAATTGTTGAGCATGTTCTTCCCTTTTTGTTTCTAACTCCAGGTCTTTTGACATTTCATTATAGTAATTGGCTTTGTCTTCTTGAGCTGCTCTTTGAAATTTTCTGTTCAGTTCTTTTATCTTGTTATTTCTTCCATTTGCGTTAGCTACTCTCCATTCAAAGACAAGAGTCTCTTCTAACAACCATTTTGGTCTTTTCTTCTTTTCTTGTCTTTTTAATGACCTCTTGCTTTCTTCATGGAAGATGTTCTTGATGTCATCCCACAATTCTTCTGGTTTTCAGTCATCAGTGTTCAGTGCCTCAAATCTATTCTTTATATGGTCTTTAAATTTAGAAGGGATATATTTAAGATCATATTTTGGCTCTCATGGACTAGTTTTAATTGTTTTCAACTTCAAGTTGGACTTCATATTAGCAGATGATCATCTGTTCCACAATCAGCTCCTGGTCTTATTTTTCCTGAAGATACTGAGCTTTTTCATCACCTCTTGCCACAGATGTAGTCAATCTGATTCTTGTATATTCTCTCTGGTGAAGTCAACGTGTATAGACACCATTTGTGTTGTTGAAAAAATGTATTTGCAATGAATAAGCTGTTGTTGTTGTTGTTGTTATGTGCTGTAGAGTTGGACCTGACTCATAGCGACCCCTCCTTGGGTTGCCGAGGCAGTTTCACTATGGAAGTAGATTGCCCAACCGTCCTTCTGAAGAGTGGCTGGTGGGTTTGAACTGCCAGCTATTTGATTAGCAGTCAAGTGCTTTAGACACTATGCTACCAGAGCTCCTGAATAAGCTGTTGGTCTTGCAAAATTTTGTCATGTGATATCCAGCATTATTTCTGTCACCAAGGCCAAATTTTCCAACTACCGGTGATTCTTCCAACTTTTACATTTCAATCACCAATGCTAATTAACACACCTTGATTGCACATTTGGTCAGTTTCACACTGCAGAAGTTGATAAAAAATCTACAATTTCCTCATCTTTGGTTTTGGTGGTTGGTGCATAAATTTGAATAATAGTAGCATTAACTGGTCTTTCTTGTAGGTGTATGGATATTATCCTATCACTGACAGCATTGTACTTCAGGACAGATTTTGAAACATCCTTTGCAATAATGAATGTCACACCATTCATCTTCAAATTGTCACTCCCAGCATAGTAGATAATATGGTTGTCTGATTCAAAAGGGCCAAAACCAGTCCATTTCAGCTCACTGTTGTTGTTGTTGTTAAGTGCCATTGAGTCGTTTCCGACTCATAGCGACCCCATGCGCAGCAGAACAAAACACTGCCCGATCCCGCGCCAGCCCCACAATTCCTGCTATACTTGATCCCATCATCGCAGCCACCATATCAATCCATCTCGCTGAAGGCCTCCCCCTCTTTCGTCGACCCTCCACCCTGCCAAGCATGACATCCTTCTCCAGGGAATGGTCCCTTCTTACAACATGACCAAAATAGGTGAGACGAAGTCTGGCCATTCTTGCTTCCAAGGAACATTCTGGCTGCACTTCCTCCAGGACAGATCTGTTAGTTCTTTTAGCAGTCCATGGTACTTTCAGCATTCTTCGCCAGCACCACAACTCAAAAGCATCAACTCTTCTTCGGTCTTCCTTAGCTCACTAATGCCTAGGATATCGATCTTTATGTGTTCCATTTAATTTTTAACAACTTCCAATATTCCTATATTCTTACTTTATACATTCTATGTTCTGATTATTAATGGATGTTTGCAGCTGTTTCTCCTAAATTTGAGTCATGCCATGTCAGCAAATGGAGGTCCTGAAAGCTTTACTTTATCCATATCATTAAGGTTGGCTCAACTGTGATGAGGAAGTTCTTTCCCAGTCATATTTTGAATGCCTTCTGACCTTAGGGGCTCATCTTCCTGCACTGTATTGGACAATGTTTCTGGGCTATTCATAAAGTTGCACAGTAATGTATCAGACAGTGTTTCTCTGCTATTCATAAGGTTTTTCCTGGCCAATTCTTTGAAAAGTGGATGGCCTCTTCCTTCTTCCTAGTCTGTCTCAGTCTGGAAGCTGCATTGAAACCTGTGTACCATCTGCTACCCTGCTGGCATTTGAAACACCAGTGGCAGAGCCTCAAGCCTCACAGCAATGTGCAAGCCACCACAGTATGACAAACTGACAGACAAGTTCATTTCCTTTAGCTATTCGAAACTTCTCTGCCCTTCCCTTACCTGAATCCTACCTGATCCTGCTGCTTTGTTGTCCCCAGTGTTCCCTTCCCTTTCTGACATCTGGGGTGGGGACTGTCTCCTTCCCCTTACCTGGATCTTGTGGCTTTTGTTGTCCCTGGTGTTCCCTCCCTTTCCTGCCTCTCGGGTGGGGTCTGTCTCTAAACTAAATTTTGGGTAATGATTTAAAATTTACCGTATGGATGCCTTGATAAGGCATACAGTCTTTCCTAGTAAATATTCCAAATTAGCAAAAAATTTTTCAAAATTCTGTATACACTATCCCATTAGAGAATCACAATTCACATTAGCTTATTAAAGTCTGTGAGAAGTCTTGTAATACAGAGACATATAATTTTTAAAACATAGTTCCTAAAACTATTGGACATATTCCTATCCCAGGGGTTAGTGCTTTATGAAAAACACTTTGAAGAACAGTGATAGGTGAATACTTTATATTTTTTTTTATGTACATCCTGAGGAAGGATAAGAAAGAGAGAGTTCTTAAGAAGCCTATAGTTATCTCTTGCAAATTCAACCTTCATATGAGAAAATATTAAAATTAAACTTCTAACATAAAGTTACTCATAGGAGTTTTTGCCCTAGAATAACACACCTGGGAAAGTAAATATAGCAGGTCTAAAGCTATGAGACCAGTAAAAGAGGAAATAGGAAACATGATGCTAACAGTGATTGCTTTCAAGGAGGTAACCACTAAAAAAATGAAATAGAACTGCAGGGAAAAAATTAAAAATAAATAGGGATAACGAGTGGAACAGCTTGAATTGTAAAATATATACTTTTCACCCCAGGTGAAAGTAATAGTGAGCACGATAAGTTCCTGCAACCCTTTTTTGATTGTCTTCCTCAGCTACTTTTCCAATCACTGCATGCAGATTCATTTCCTTAACAATCCTTCCACAATGAATGATGGGAAGTCTTGGAGGCATATTAGATCACCAGAACTCAGAGGAGTTCTTATGATGTTTGAGTCTAAACATCAAGCTATTTTTGAGAAACAATTTAAGATCTTTTTTTGCCAGGTCTGCTATATGAAAGTCATAAGCATTGACTTCTCCCATTGCAGGGTGTATTTTAGGAAACTGTGATTTCTCTTAAGTGCCATGGTAGGTTTGCTGTCTCAATGGGTAGTATTCCAAAGTTACATATTTCTTTAATTGGATTTTATATCACATATTAAGCCTCTCTACAACACAACTGAGAGTATATTTCATTAATGAGATTTTCCAAAAAGCTACCACAGGAATTTTCCTTTTATAGACACTTTTATTATTGAGCTCCCAGAGTAGGGCAAATGATTAAGTGTCTGGCTACTCACCAAAAGGTTGACAGTTCAAACTCACCTAGAAGGGCATTGGAAGACAGGCATAGTGGTTTATTTTAGAAAAGTCATAGCCTTGAAAACCCTGCACACAAGGGGCCACCATGTGTAGGAATTGACAGCACTAACAACTTTAGTTGTCAGGAAAGTATTATCAAATCTTAAAATGTATAAGAGTAATTACAGTGGAGCAAAAACATTTGAATTGGGAAGCAATGTAAGAGATCTGTTGTTAACTGTTGTGGAATTTTATTAGTGAAAACAAAACAAACAAACAAATAAAAATACTCCTAGCAACTTCTAAGAAAGGATATGAGGATGTCTGGATATTCTAGAAACCAAAACCTGAATCTATTGTGATTATTCTTGGCTTATCATGAATAGATACATGGTTTAGGTAGGAAGTGGTTTCATTAATTTATTCAAAAACCATTTATTCAACACATATATGATGACAACAATTGTTGTCCAGGAATATATGTTTCTGGAACCCAAGAAATTTAGAATCTGCTAAGGATTATAGCAGAGAAGACTGAGAGGTAAAATTTTATATGATAAATTCAATGATAAGTGTATGAAACTCTCTTATTAGAGGTGGTTCAGAGAAGGAGTATCAGAAAAATTGAAATCTAATTCACAACACGAAATATGAGTAAGTATTAGAAAGATTAAGAAGACCAAGGGTAATTTATTAAAGTAAAGAAAATCATGTGTAAAACTCTAATGTGCACAGATGGAAGCATGCAATACTGAAAACTAAAAATAGAGTTCTAAGTTACTGTAGTTGTCCAGAAAACAATGTGAATCAGGATCACTACAAAAGATTGGATGAGTACATGAGTTGGAAAAAAATATAATAGTGCTACAGTAGGTATAAGGAGCTCTAGTGGTGTAAAGGCATTTGGCTGTTAACCAAAAAGTTGGTGGTTCAAATTCACCAGCCTCTCCGTGGAAGAAAGACGAGGCAGGTTACTTCTGTGAAGACTTACAGCCTCAGTAACTCAATGAGGGGTCACATCAAATTGATTTGATGGCAATGAGTGAGTGAGTGAATACTGGCTATGCAAGAGCTAACCTCTATTTCACACTATGTGCTAGACTCTATACTAAATGTTTTCTTTGAATGTGGTATTTATTTCTCTCAAATTTTTATAAAGTAGACACTATTTAAATGAGAAATTTTATTAAAAATTATATATTTATGCATGTGTGTGTGTGTGTGCACGTGTGCTTATGTTGTTTTTAGGTGCTGTCAAGTTAGCTCCGACTCATAGCAATCCTATGGACAACAGAAAAAAAACGCTCCCTATTCATGTGCCATCCTCACAATGTTTGCTATGCTTGAGCCCATTGTTGCAGCCTTTGTGTCAATTCATCTTCCCCTTTTTCACTGATCCTCTACTTTACCAAGCATGATATCCTTCTCCAGCAAATGATCTCTTCTGACAACACAACCAAAGTAAATGAGATGAAGTCTGGCCATTCTCACTTCCAAGGAGCATTCTGGCTACACTTCCTACAAGACAAATTTGTTCATTTTTCTGGCAGTCCACGGGATTTTTAGTATTCTTTATCAACACCATAACTCAAAATCATTAACTCTTCTTTGGTATTCCTCATTCATTGTACAGCTTTCACATGTATATGAAGCTATTGAAAATACTCTTGACTATTCCTTATATGGCTGTTGATTGTAGATCCAAGTAAAATTAAATCCCTGATGTCAGACTTTTCTACATTTGTCATTATGTTGCTCATTAGTCCAGTTGTGAGGATTTTTGTTTCTTTATGTTGAAGTATAATTCATATTGAAGACTATAAGCTTTGATCTTCATAGTAAGTACTCCAAGTCATCTTCTCTTTCAGAAAGCAAGGTTGTGCCATCTGCATATATCAGATTATTAATGAGTCTTCCTCCAATCCTGACACTGCATTCTTCTTTATGTAGTCCACCTTCTTAGATTATTTGCTCAGCATAAAAATTGAATAAATATGGTGAAAATATACAACCCTGATGCACACCCTTCCTGATTTTAAACATGCACAATTCCCTTGCTCTGTTCAAATGACAGATTCTTAGTCTATGTACAGATTTCTCATGTATACAATTAAGTGTTCTGGAATTTCTACTTTTTGTAATGTTATGAATAATTTGTTATGAGCCACACAGTCAAATGCCTTTGCATAGTCAATGATAAACAAGTAATCATCTTTCTGGTATTCTTTGCTTGCAGCCAAGACCCATCTGACATCAACAATGATATCGCTTTTTCCATGTCCTCTTCTGAATCCAACTTGAGATTCTGGCAGTGCCTGTGAATGTATTGCTGCAAACATTTTTTAAATTATCTTCACTAAATATATGTAGGGAGCTCTGGTGACATAGTGCTTAAGGCATTTGCTTGCTAACCAGAAGGCTGGAGGTTCAAACCCACCAGCCATTCCTCAGGAGGAAGGTTGGGCAAACTACTTCTGTAGTGATACTGCCTCGGAAACCCAAAGAGGGATCACTATGAGTTGGATCTGACTCAAGGGCAATGAGTTTTAAATATATGTAACCTAATCTATATGAGCTCTGGTGGCACTAACCGGAAGGTTGGTGGTTCAAACCAACCAGCCACTCCATGTAAGGAAGAAGAGCCAATCTACTTCAGTAAATATTTACTCCCTTGGAAACCCAATGGGGTTTGCTATGAATCAGAATCGACTTGATGGCAATGGATTTTTTTTGTTTTAAACATATATGTACATGCATATGTGTGTGTGTGTGTGTGTGTGTATGTATCTATATATACATACATATATATACCTGTATATATATGTATGTATAATATACACACATATATGCATGTACATATATATGTATATATACATATATATGTGTGTATGTACATATATATGTGTATGTACATATATATACATATATATGTGTATGTACATATATACACATGTGTGTGTACATATATATATGTGTGTGTATGTACATATATACACATATATATGTGTATGTACATATATACATATATATAAGTATATATACATGTGTATACATACATACATGTATGTATAAAAATATAATTTAAAAATGAGAAATCGAAGATTCAGAGAAACCCAAGATGACACAACTCTAAGAAAAAGGGTAAAGCTTTCAATCCTGACTGTCAATTCATTACTGCCTATTTGTTTCTCCAGTGTTTTTGGAAAATCAATTTATTTTACATAGAGAATTATGGAGATGGAGAACTATGGAAGTGTGCTTAGTTTTCGAGTTGCTGCGGCTCAGTTAACTGTAGTGCTATTCAGTGGAACAGAGAACATGGAAGGAAAAGCCAGTAAATATAACAGAATGAGTTTAAGGACAGATATGTCATGCACTGAATGTTTCTGGCATATACAAGTATAGATGTTCATTAGATTATTAAAATGTATATCTGGAGTTCAGAAGAGAGAATGGAGATGGAAACTGAGATTTAAGAGTAATTATCATAAAAATCAGGGAAAATTCAAAGTTAATTTCCATTAGTGAGGTCAGAATACTGGCTAATAAAAAGGGTGGTGAGGTCAGAGGTATGCCTTGACTGATCATGGCTGTAAGGTAATGGACATATATGGTACCTCCAAATCACAGTCCTCACTATGGTCTGTCATTCAAAAGCATGGCCTGTAAAACCAGAGAAAGAATCATGTATAGATCCATTCATCCATTTAATCATATATTCTTGTGTGGAACATACAAAACTAGTGAAATAACCTTATTCAACTATACAATTCATTCAGAAATCTTATAACAGATGACAACATAATACAAGAATCTCTCTCTCTCTCTCTCTCTTTTTTCTCATTTTACTTTGGCTTAAGTATAGAACAAATGAATTGGATTCTCCTGTGAACCTGGTTCCTTTTTAATCATCATTTAGAGATCAATGCCATTCATTTAAGTCATATCCATTGTCATATATGTTGTTATTTTTATTTATGATCAAGTCAATTCTAACTCATGAAGAACACATATGTGCAGAGTACAACTTCTCCATAGCGTTTTCAAGGTAGTGACTTTCCAGAAACAAATAGCCTGGCCTGTTTTCCAAGGCACCTCTTGGTGGATTTGAACCACCAACCTTGAAGCCTGTAGTTGAGCACTTAACCATTTGTACCATCCAGGGATTCCATATGCTAGGATGTTTACAAAAGAAAATAAGGCTGATTTATATTATGAGGGGCTAATGGGTGATGTATGCACAAGCAAAATATACTTCCCAAAAGAAGAAGAATCTCTTTGTTGTAATATATAGACTCTTCAAAATGCCAAGAACAGAAAAATGAAGTAAAACAAAGTAAATCATGTTAGTGAAACTCTGAGAAAATAGGTCTGACGTTCTGGTAAGACAGAAAGAGCAAACAAGCTATGGTTATTTGCTATTGCAGAATTTTCCTGTGGCTATTATAAGCTACTATCATTTACTTGTGTTCTATTTTTTGTGTGTCCAAAAGTAAAACAATATTTTTAAAAAGTACCCTAAATTACAAAGGACATCATTAAATTATTCCAATGATTTTCCTACAGAGTTTGACTGACACCTTTTTTCCCACTGACAGTTTGATTTCTTTCACATATTCAAACTTTATGTTACTGAATTATGGAATGTGAATATGGTATTTGACTTTTATACACCACCAGTGTAATTATTTTTCTTGCTAATATGGATGAAGATTTTTCTCATTGTATATGTTGTCAATTGCATGCTTAACACTGTTATACAAATACACATATCACATGTCCTGTGTAAAGGCTGAAGATACTCGTAACATTCTTGGTAAGATGAACAATTTAATACTTGCTTTCCCTAATTTTACTGAGAATCAAATGTGCTTAGTTCCTGAAAGCTACCAAGAATATTTCCTTGAATTAATAAAAACTTCAAATTTTCATACAATAATCTTAAATCACCACAGTTTTTATGAGTACATTTTTCTATTTCCTTTGATAATAGTTTATGTCTTTTCTTGACATTCCTTCTATATTGAGGGCTATCTATTAAAGTAAAATTTTTTACCTCTCTCCACCCTCTCATTTTATTACTTGATTGATGAGAATGAAAAGAGGGTTAGTCATGCTAACCCACTTTCTTCTTCTTTCATCTTTGGGGTCTGCAGGTAGCATGTATAATTCTCTACTTGTCTATACTTTAAGACTTATAATAGAAGCAAAGCAGAAAGAGTGTCTTTGCATGCAGACTTCCAAAAAGAAAAAGAAACGAAGAAGCTGGACTGTTGTTGTTATGTGCCGGTGTGTCAGACCCGATTCATAGCAACCCCTCCTTGGGTTTCTGAGGCAGTATCACTATGGAAGTAGATTGCCCATCCTTCCTTCCAAGGAGTGGCTGGTGGGTTTGAACTGCCAGCCTTCTGGTTAGCAGTCAAGTGCCTTAGGCACTACGTTACCCACGACCAGTAATAAGTTTCACTTGGAATTACAAAATTTATTTTGTCCTCATATTCAAACCACATTCTTAGATATCTGATTCATGGAGGTATTGGTTTTTCTTAATATGAAAATTACCTTTTCTTTCTCAATTTGTTTAAGATTTGGGTTGAAAAGAAAAGTATTATTGTTGCTGTTGCTGTCTTGTGTTATCAAATTGATTCTGATTCATGCAAGCTCATATGTTATAGAATAGAACTACTCTACAGGGTTTTCTTAGCTCTAATCTTTACAGAAGGAGCTCTGGTAGCATACTGCCTAAGGCACTTGACTGTTAATCAGAAGGCTGGTGGTTCGAATCCACCAGCCACTCCTCAGAAGGAAGGTCAGGCAATCTACTTCTGTAGTGATGTTGCCTCGGAAACCCAAGGAGGAGTCGCTATGAGTCGGATCCGACTCGATGGCACATAACAACAACAACAATCTTTACAGAAGCAAATTGCCTGATCTTTTCTTCCGTGGTGCTTCCTGGGTAGTTTGAATTGCCAACCAAGGGCAAATAGCTTGAATCGCTCAGACATCTTATTATTTATTGAGAACTCTCAAATTACACAAATAAAAATATTTATGTGGGGAGACAATAAATTATATTTTCTAACATCAAAGAGCTTATAATTTTAGGAAATAGATGTTAATATTTCTAAGACTAATGGAGAGTAACAAATCTGTCTTGGATGAAGTACATCCAGAAAGCCCTTGAACACCAGAATGGTCAGCCTTTGTCTCTTGTATTTAGTCAACCACATTTTGACTCATAGCAACCCTACGTACTACAAACAAAGCATCATCCAGTTGCGTGCCTCCTGACAATCATTGCTATGCTTGAGTTCATCATTGCAGCCACTGTGTCAGTCCATCTTGTTGAGAGTCTTCCCCTTTTTCACTAACTACTTTACAAAGCATGGTATTAGGAGGCAACAGACCCTAGAAAAGGAAGCATGATCTCTGGAGGGACCAGTCCTTGGAGAAGGATATCATGCTTTGTAAAGTAGAGACAGTCAGTGAAAAATGGGAAGACCCTCAAGGAGATGGACTGACACAGTGACTGTGATTATGAGCTCAAGCATAGTAATGAGTGTGAGGATGTCAACAGCTGGGTGGTGTTTTGTTCATTGTTTCTATGAGTGGAAGCCTACTTGATGGCACCTATTACCAACAACAACAGCTACTAGATAGAGGAGTTATGGATACAGTAAGAATTTAGGAAGATTGAAAAAGTTAGAAATTCTATATTACAAAAACTATACAATGTTTTACATATAAAACATTGTATAGTTTTGTGAAAATTATATAATGTTTTGGGAGCTCTGGTAGTATAGTTCCTAAGGCACTTGACTGCTAACCAGAAGGCTGTTGGTTCAAACCCACCACCACCCCTCGAAAGAAAGATGGAGCAATCTACTTCCATAGTGATACCACCTCGGAAACCCAAGGAGGGGTCACTATGAGTTGGGTCTGACTCGATGGCACATAACAACAACAACAACAATATAATGTTTACATATAAAACATCATATAGTTTTTTGAAGAAACTTAAATAAGGCTAGTACATCTGGGGAGCAGGCAGTTCCATCATATTATGCATAAATATACATATACATATATAAGTACAAACACGCACACACACACATATATATATATATATATATACACAGACATATATATTGTGGTTGTTGTTAGGTGTCATTGAGTTGGCTCACACCCATAGCAACCCTGTGAAAAACAACAAAACACAGTCCAGTCCTATGCTAGTCTCACAATTTTTGCTATACCTAAGCCCATTGTGGCAGCCACTATGTCAATCCATCTTATTGACAACTTTCTCCTTTTTCTCTGACCCTCCACTTTACCAAGAAAGCATGATATCCTTCCAGGAAATGGTCTCTTCTGACAAGATGACCAAAGTAGGTGAGATAAAGTCTGGCCATTCTTCCTTCTACAGAACATTCTGGCTGCACTTCTTGCAGGACAGATTTGTTTGTTCTTCTGGCAGTCCATAGTACTTTCAGTATTCTTTGCCAACACCACAACTCAAATGCATCAATTCTTCTTTGGTCTTCCTTATTCATTGTCCAGCTTTCATGCATATGAAGCAATTGAAAACACTATGGTTTGGGTTAGGTGCACCTTAGTCTTCAAAGAGATATTTTTGCTCTTCAGCACTTTAAAGAGACTTTTGCAGCACATTTGCTCAGTGTAATATATCATCTGATTTCTTGATTGTTGCTATCATTGGTGTTGGTTGTGGAACCAAGCAATATCTGAACAACTGCAACATTTTCTCCATTTATTGTGATGTTGCTTATTGATCCTTCATGTCGAGGTGGAATCTATAATGCAGACTGTAATATTTAATCTTCATCAGTAAGTGCTTCAAGTCATCTCTACTTTCAGCAAGCAAGGCTGTGTCAACTGCATACCACAGGTTCTTAGTCAGTCTTCTCCAATCTTGATTTTCCATTCTTCTTCATACTGTACAGTTTCTTGGATCATTTGCTCAGTATATAGATAGAATAAGAATGAGGAAAGGACACAACCCTGACACACTCCCTTCCTGATTTTAAAGCACACAGTATCCCCTTGTTCTGTTTGAATCACGGCTTCTTGGTCCAAGTACAGGTTCCTCATGAGCACAAATAAGTGTTCTGGAATTCCCATTTTTCTCAATGTTATCCGTAATTTGTTATGAACGACACAATCAACCATTTTTGCATAGTCATAAAACACAAGTAAACATTTTTCTGGTATGCTTTGCATTCAGCCAAGATCCATCTGACATCAGCAATGATATACCTCATTTCAAATCCACTTCTGACTTCAGCTTGCATTTCTGGAAGTTCCTTGTCATTATACCGCTACAACCGTGTTTGAATTGTCTTCAGCAAGATTTTACTTACGTGTATCATTACTGATGTTGTGCAATAATTTCTACATTATGTGGGTCACCTTTCTTTGGAATGGGTGTAAGTATGGATCTCTTCATGTCAGTTGGCCAAGTAGCTGACTTCCAAATTTCTTGACATAGACGAGTAATTGTCTCCAATGTGACATTGTTTTGTTGAAACGTCCCAATGGGAAGTCCATCAATTCCTGGAGCCTTGTTTTTCACAATTTTTTTCAGTACAGCTTGGATTTCTTCCTTCAATACTATCAGTTCTTGACATGTGCCACCTCCAGGAATGGATGATCATCGACCAATCCTTTTTGGTACAGGGACTCTGTGTATTTCTTCCATCTTCTTTTGATGTTCCCTGTAGCATTCAATGTTTTGTCCATAGAATCTTTCAATATTGCCACTCGAGGCTTGAATTTTTTCTTCAGTTCTTTCAGCTGAACATGTTCTTCCCTTTTGGTTATCTAACTCTGGGTTTTTGTACATTTCATTATAATAATTGGCTTTGTCTTCTCAAGTTGCTCTTTGAAACCTTCTGTTCAGCTCTTTTATCTTGTCATTTCTTCCATTTGCTTAAGCTGCTCTCCGTTCAAGAGAAAGTTTCAGAGTTTCATTTGACAGCCATTTTGGTCTTTTCTTCCTTTCCTGTCTTTTTAATGACCTTTTGCTTTCTTCATGGGTGATGTTCTTGATGTCATCCCACATCCCTCTGGTTTTCAGTCATTGGTGTTCAATGCTTCAAATCTATTGTACAGATGGTCTCTAAATTCAGATAGAATGTAATCAAGGTCCTGTTTTGGCTCTTGTGGACTTGTTTTAATTGTCTTCAGCTTCAACTTGAACTTGCATATGAGCAGTTGATGATCTGTTCCACTGTCAGCTCTTGGCCCTGTTTTGGCTGAAGATATTTAGCTTCACTATAGCTTCTTTCCACTGATGTACTCGATCTGACTCCTGTTACTCCATCTGGTGAAGTCCACATGTATAGTTGCCAATTATGGTGTTGAAAAAAAAGTATTTGTAATGAGTAAATCAGTGGTCTTGCAAAATTCTATCATGTGATCTCCAACATCATTTCTATCACCAACGCCATATTTTCCCAACTACTGATGATTCTTCTTTGTTATCAACTTTTGCATTCCAATCACCATTAATAATCAACACATCTTGATTGCATTCTTGGTCAATTTCAGACTGCAGAAATTGGTAAAAATCTTTAACTTCCTCATCTTTGGCTTTGGAGGTTGGTGTGTAAATATGAATAATAATAGTATTAACTAGTCCTCCTTGCAGGTAAATGGATATTATACTATCAATGACAGCATTGAACTTCATGATAGATCTTGAATTCTTTATAATGATGAATGCCATGCCATACTTCTTCAATTTTTCATCCCTGGCATAGTAGATCATATGGTTGTTTGATTCAAAATGGCCAAAACCCATCCATTAAGTTTATTAATGCCTAGGATATCAATCTTTATATATTCCATTTCATTTTTGACCACTTCCAATTTTCATAGATTCATATTTCATATAGTCATGCCACATCAGCAAATGAAGGTCCCAAAATCTTTGCTCCATACATGTCACTAAGGTTGACTCTTCTTTGAGGAGGCAACTCTTCTCCAGTCCTATGTGAGTACCTTCTGACCTGAGGGGCTCATCTTCTGGCACTATATCAGACAATGTTGCAAGGCTATTCATCAAGTTTTCCAGTAATGTATCAGACAGTTTTTCACTGTTATTCATAAGATTTTCATTGGCCAATTCTTTGAGAAGTGGATGGCCCCTTCCTTCTGAGTCTGTCTTAGTCTGGAAGCTCCACTGAAACCTGTCCACCATGTGTGAAGGTGGTGGTATCTGAAATACTGGTGGCATAGCCTCTAGCCTCATAGCAGCACACAAGCCACCAAGTATGACAAAGTAATATATGAGTTGTGGATACACACACACACACACACACATTCATTGCTGTCAAGTTGGATCTGACTCATAGAGACCCTTCCTTGGGTTTGCAAGGGAGTATCACTAGGGAAGTAGATTGCCCAACTATCCTTCTGAGGAGTGGCTGGTGGGTTTGGACCATCAGCCTTCTGGTTAGCAGTCAAGTGCCTTAGGCACTACACCACCAGAGCTCCCATATATACATATATATA
>NW_006921703.1:8559990-8572953 GCF_000298275.1 Orycteropus afer afer | reverse complement strand
TATATATGATGGCCTTGAATAAAGAGAACCCTTTGAGATTATTGTAATGTTGTATTTTCAAATTGGAACACATTCTTTCTCATTTGTACACCTTATTGTTTGTTGTACTGAATAGCTTCATTGGTGCTGCACTGAGCCAGAGTATTTCTATTTAAGTAAATTTTAATTTTGATCACTCCAGGAAAGAGGAATATATGATGAAGTGTTGTCACACATGACAAGATTGTGATAAATATGAAATTAAAAAAGGCTTCTAATTTTGGAGACAGTTTTCTATTATGTTTTCTTGGCTAACATTACTATAAACTCATCAGACAGGTGGCAGAGTAGTTAATCATAAGCATCATGGGGTAATTTGTTATGACAGAACACCTTGTGTGCTCATTAAATGCAGTGGCTTTTTCATCCCTTTAATCTTACTTACTTCCTTTTATGATTCTTGTCAACCACATCTAAGGAATATATAACTACAGAAAGCAAGAATTAATAGCCATACATAACATTACATATAAAAAAAATCATAGATTTTTCTTCATTAAAATTTGGAAAGCATAAATAATTCCACTACATGATATTGAAATTATGTACATTTATGAATCATGAATTGATACACTATACATTTTATTACCCACAAACAATATGAGGATGATGAAACTATTAAACAGACTGTATATAATTATAATTTTAACAAACCAAATTATATTACATTAAATGCAGAGAATTTACTATATTTTTAAAGACCAGTCTTCTTAATATTTATCAAATGCTCCAGTATAGGGTCTAAAATTTATGAATATAATTTTTTTTTTTTTACATTTTGTTTCTATTTCTTTTTCAAAACCCATAATTTTCTTTTGGATTAGTTCTACCTTACTAAGTCTTTCACTGAATAATTTAATAGCTCTACTTGAACGCTTAGGGATGGCAATTACCTTGTACATTTTTTAAGGCAATGAAATATGGTTGCTGGCACATACATGGCTAGTTTCAGACAAACCTAGATATGGATCCTGACTGTATTACTTAGTTATATAGCCACAGTAAAGTTATTTAACATCTATGAAGCCCTAATTTTCCTCAATACTAAAAGAGATAATTCACACAAATTTCTAATAGCTAGTAGGAATATTCTGACAAATAATCACCTGTGCAAATGCTTTGTATTTGTGAATATGTGTAAGTAAAAGATAATTGTGTGTACAAATGATAAAAACATTTTAAAGAGTATTTTTGGTTGTCAGTTGCAGAAAACAAGGAAAAAGAGTGAGTTGAACCAGCACCAGAATTTATTTTTGCCTTAATCGAAAGAGGTCCAGAATTAGGTTACCAGGCAAGATGCAGTAACTCCACAATGTCATCAAGACCCAGGATCCTCCTATACTTTGAAAGGTCATCCTTAGTGGGTGGACATTATCCTCAAGTTTGTCAAATAGCTTCTGAAACTTCAAACTTTCCATTCATTCTACAGATAAGAAATAAAGAAGGACTTTCAAGGAAAAAGGACAATAGCTTTTTTCTCAGGTGAATTTATATTTTTATTGGGAAGGAAATACATCTCATTCTTATGAGCTAAGATTAACAATCATCTCTAGCATTAATGTAGTGAACATTTTAATGTTTTACTTTCCAACTTCTAAAACAAGGGGAGGCAAGGCAGATGGGGATTCAAAAGGATGTAGAATGGTCAGAGGTTCAGTGTTTGACACACTCATTATATGGAAGATTCTTTTTTTTTTAAATTTAATTTTATTTTATTTTTGGTGAAGATATACAAATCAAAACCTACTCCCATTTATCAGTTTTATACATATTGTTCAATGACATTTGTTACAGTTTTCACATTGTGTCAATCTCATTATTTCTGCTCATTCATTTAAATTAACTGCCCCTAAACTTCTCATCTATGCTTTAAAGTTACTGTTGTCCCTTTTGTCTCATATATTTATATATATTTTAAAGCATAATACTTAAGACATTCTTTACATTTTGAGTTAACATATCCTTTGTTTATTTCAAGATGACTTCAGGGAATATTTCAAGAATGGAAAAGTATTTCAAGGCAAAATCTTCAACAAATCCAGTAAGCCTGGATTATTTGGCAATTTGAAGTTCTGTTTGCCATTTTTATTTTCCTTATTAGTATCCACCTATTATTTCCTTGATCAAAATATTTGATAACCATAGCCTTATCAAGATGTGCTGCTCTCATGTTTAGAGCAAGTGTATGGTAACTTGATTATATTTTTCACACTACATTTTGAACTTAAGATCTTATATTAATTAATTTTACATATAACTCTATTCATGGTTTTTGATCTTGAAGGAGAATAAAATATACTATCCTCTTCTAATTTAGGAGTGGTATCTGAGAGAGGGCTTGAGAGAATTTAACTATTATTTTTATTAAATATTTTAAATTTTTTCAATTTAAAATTTTTAAATATTTAATAAATATTTTAAATTATATTATAATACCATGTATTATAATATTTTAAACTATTTAAACAATATTATAATACATGGTTACCAGTACAATGCACCACTCATCAATGTGTGATGTTGTAGTGGCCATTTGCTGTGATGCAGGATGCTGTGTCACCTATATTTCACACTGCAGCAAGGTCACCTATAGTGGACAGCTTGCAATGGAGTTAACAGACTAAGATAGACAGGGAAGAAAGACCTATGATCTACTGCTGAAAAACTGGCCTGTGAGAACCATAAGATTATCAGAGGAACATTATCTGATATAGTTCAGGAAAAGGAGCCCCTCAGGTTAGAAACCAAAAAGAAAAAAAAAAAAAAAAAGAACTCACTGCCATGGAGTCGTATCTGACTCATAGAGACCCCCTCCTTGGGTTTCTGTGGCAGCATCACTACAGAAGTTGATTGCCCAATCTTCCTTCTGAAGAGTGGCTGGTGGGTTTGAACTGTCAGCCTTCTGGTTAGCAGTCAAATGCCTTAGGCACTCAAAATACAAATAAAGAATAGTTGCCGGCTCCAAATAGGGCCAATCATTATAACATGGTGCATAGTGCCTAAAGCATTCGACTGCTAAACAGAAGGTTGCTGCTTTAAACCTACCAGCTGCTCCATGAAAGATAAGACAAACTACTTCCACCTCAGAAATCCAATGGGGGTCTTGAGTCAGAATTGACTTGATGGCAGTGAGTTTGGTTTTTGGCTTTAATAACATGGAAGGAGAAAAGCTTTGGGGACCTTTATTTTCTGATGTGGAATGACTCAAGTTGAGAAAACAGCTGCAAATATCAATAATCAGGAACATGAGAGGTACAATCCATGAATCAAGGAAAATTAGAAGTTGTCAAAATGAAAAGAAATGCTTGAAGATATATATTCTAGGGATGAGTGAGCTGAAATGGACTGGTATTGATCATTTTGAATCAGAATCCTGTGGTCTACTATGCTGGGAATGACAAAGAGTAATGGCATCTCATCTGTTGTCAGAAAGAACATTTCAAGATCTATCCTGAATGTTGTCAGTGATAGGACAATCTACATGTCTACAAGGAAGACTAGTTAATATGATTATTATTCAAATTTACACCCCAACCACTAATGCTAGTTAAAGAAACTGAAGAATTTTTACCAACTTCTATAGCCTGAAATTGATCCAAAATGGGACTGAAGTTGGAAAATATGGCCCCGGTGATAAAAATAAAACTAGAAATCACATGATTGAATTTTGCAAGATTGACATTTGATTCACAGGACCAATAAGCAGCACCATGATAAATGGAGAAAAGATTGAAATTGTCAAGGACTTCATATTACTTGCTTCTACAATCAACATCAATGGAAGCATCATTCAAGATATCAGACATTGTATAGCATTGGGCAAATCTGCTGCAAAGGACCTCTTTCAAGTGCTGAAGAGCAAAGATATTTCCTTGAAGACTAAGGTGTGTTTGACACAAGCCATGGTATTTTCAATCACCTCATATGCATGTGAGAGCGGGACTATGAAAAAGGAAGACCAAAGAAGAGTCAATGCTTTTGAGTTGTGGTGTTGGCAAAGAATGCTGAGAGTACCATGGACTGCTAACAGAACTAACAGATTTGTCCTGGAGGAAGTGCCACCAGAATGGCCATACTTTTTCTCAGGTGAGACTTTGGTCATGTTGTAAGAAAGGACTAGTCCCTGGAGAAGGATATCATGTTTGGCAAAGTGGAGGGAAAATGAAAAAAGGTAACTCAATGAGAAAATTGACACAGTGGCTTCAATGATGGGCTCAGAGATAGCAAAGATCATGGGGCTGGCACAGGACTGGGCAGTGTTTCTCTCTGCTGTACATGAGGTCACTATGAATCGGAGGTGACTTGATGGCACCTAAATACCTAACAAATACCTCTTTTCAACACAAATAGGGCAACTATACAATTTGATCTTATCAGAGGGAATATGCAGGAATTGCATTGACTACATCTGTGGAAAGAGACCATGTGGAAGTTTAATATTACAAATCAGAACAAGGCCTGGGCCAAATGTGACACAGACCATCTATTGCTCATATGCAAGCTCAGGTTAAAGCTGAAGAAAACTGAAACAAGTACAGGAGAGCTAAAGTGCTACTGTGAATATATCCTACCTAAATATAGAAGGTTAACATTTCATCCTAGAAGTGCCAGTCTGACATATGTGCAAAAAATATTACTAATAATCAGAAGTTGTTTATAAGAGGTTGTATAATGTTGATTATACCTTGATTAAGATCAAGAAATATAGTGTTTCTCAATAAATTTTCCACAATATTTTATATGAAAAATGAAAAGCTTTAACATTTTATAATGTAGCTGCTATGTAGTAAATTACCTAGTATGGCTTTTCTAGGCATAAGTCTTTGTAACTCTGTGGTGGAATTTGCTGTGAGCAACTGAGGAGGAGCTCCTGATTGTAAAAGTTATCCACCTGGAATATTTCCATTGAGAGTTGTTGTTATGTGCCGTGGATATCACTATATCCATATCACTATGGAAATAGATTGACCAATCTTCCTTCTGAGTGGCTGGTGGTTTTGAACCACCAGCCTTCTGGTTAGCAGTCAAGTGCCTTAGGCACTATGCTACCAGAGCTCCTCATTGAGAGTAGCACAAAGCAATGTTCTGGGAAGTTCACTCTCTCACGTGCTTAGAATTCTGATGTTATGATTGGCTAGTTTGGCCACTCAGCCAGACTCAAAAGGAGGCCTCCTAGAAGCAGAAGTCTCCCTGACTTCTGGTTGAGGAAGAGGTGCTGGTGAAAGAGGCCTGTGCTCCTGAGAGACACAAGCTTCAGGGAAAGAGAGGCAAGAGACAGGGACACGCACTGCTGGGAGAGAGACTGTGGGAGACTGTTGGCTGGGAGAGAGACTGAGCATTTTTCCTGAACTTGAACTGTAGCCTGGTGCTTCCCTAATAAACCCCATAATCTATGAGTTCTGTGTGGCCACTGAAGCGAATTATCGAACCCAGGAGAGAAGTGGTGGGTGCTTTGGGAGGAACGGTTGATGAAAGGGCTGGAGGGAGGCAGCATGTCGGCCTTGCAGGAATAGGCCTTGGGCTACTGATAATGATTCTGTTTTCCTCTTGTGGGGTTAGAGGAGGTCAGGAGATGTGGCCTCCCTGCCTTTTTAGCAGTAGCCTTATATGAAAATTATCATTTCACAACTAAACAAATGAGGAACTTGGATACCTTTGTTGTTTTGTTGTTGTTATGTGCCGTCAAGTCGGACCCGACTCATAGAGACCCCTCCTTGGGTTTCCAAGGCAGTATCACTAAGGAAGTAGAGTGCCCCATCTTCCTTCCGAGGAGTGGCTGGTGGGTTTGAACCTCCAGCCTTCTGGTTAGCAGTCAAGTGCCTTAGCCACTGTGCTACCAGGGCTCCCTTGGATACCTTAGTAATACTTTATGGAAGGAGAAATTATAAACTAAGAATTAAACAAAAGAAATTAATGTTGTCAAGAGTATTTGAAATATAAATCCACTGAATAACTTATTCACTACAAAGTCTCTGAGGAATGTCAAGCACAAAGGAAATATTTCAGAAGAGAGGAGCCACTGGGGCAACCATCAGAGGAATCAATTTAAAAAACTGCATTCTGAATATCTGCATCTGTTTGGGATATTCCTTTGTAATAGTAGGAGAGGCATTAATGTGACTTATTCTAATATTTTCACCATTAAATATGAAATGGTGTTTGTTTTATAAGGATCTCTTTTGGTGCAGTGGTTAAAACATTTGGCTGCTAACCAATAATGCTGGTGGTCAAACCCACCAGTCTTTACATGAGAAAAATACAGGGCAGTCTGCTTTCCTAAAGATTTAAAGCCTTGGAAACCTTGTAAGGAAGTTCTATTATGTCTTTAAGGGCTACTTTGATTCACAATTCACTCAATGGCAGTGGATGGGTTTGTTTTATATAAAGGATTTTTTTTTTTCTATTATAGCATTGCTGTTGTTGTTGTTATGTGCCATCGAGTCAGACCCGACTCATAATGACCCCTCTTTGGGTTTCCAAGGCAGTATCCCTACGGAAGTAGATTGCCCAACCTTCCTTCCGAGGAGTGGCTGGTGGATTTGAACTGCTAGCCTTCTGGTTAGCAGTCAAGTGCCTTAGGCATGATGCTACCAGAGCTCCTGATTATAGCATACTAATAATTTTTTATCTTGATTTTAGATTTTTTTTTCCCAAAATCACGAATGGATGTTGAATTTTATCAAAAGACATTTTACATTCTATTGCAATAATCATTCGTTTTCCTCCATAATTAATATTACACAAATGGCTTCCTTAATATGAAATCATCATTGCATGTGAAACTAAGGTCAATATGATCATTGTATATTAGTCTTTAATAACAGATGAATTCCATTTGTCGATATTTTATTTAGGATTCATATATCTGTAAGTGAAGTTGACCCATAATACAGTGTCCAAAGACATCTTTTTTGTAACACTGATGTACTGGAACATTGCTGTTGTCGCTGTTAAGTGCTGTCGAGTCAACTCTGACTCAGAATGACCCTACATACAAGAGAACGAACCACTGCCTGGTCCTGCACCAACCAGCCTCACAATCTTTGCTATGCTTGAGCCCATTGTTGCAGCCACTTTGTCAATCCATCTTATTGAGGGTCTTCTCCTTTTTGCTGACCCTCTATTTTATCAAGCATGATATCCTTCTTCAGGGCTTGTCCCTTCTAACAATATGACCAAAGTAGGTGAGAAGAAGTCTGACAAGTATAGCTTCTAAGAAATATTAGGGCAACATTTCTTCTAGGACAGCTTTGTTTGTTCTTTTGATAAAAAGAAAACAAACAAAGAAAACCACCTCACTGCTGTTTAGTTGGCTCCGACTTATCATGACCCGTTCTTGGTTTTCTGAGATGGTACCTCTACAGTAGATTGCCCAATCTTCCTTCTGAGGAGTGGCTGGTGGGTTTGAACCACCAGCCTTCTAGTTAGCAGTCAAATGCCTTACACACTATCATATTTTCAGTATTCTTCACCAACACCACAATTCAAAGGGATTAGTTCTTCTTTGGTCTTCCTCATTCTTTGTCCAGCTTTCATATGCACGTGAGGTGATTGGAAATATCATGGATTAGGTCAGGTCATCTTAGTCTTTAAAGTAGTCTTTGCTCCTTAACACTTTAAAGAGGTCTTTTGCAGAAGATTTGTCCAGTACAATATGACATCTGATTTCTTGATTGCTGCTTCCATGAGTAGTGATTGTGTATCTAAGTAAAATGAAATCATTGACAACTTCAATCTTTTCTCCATTTTTTGCGATGATGCTTTTTGGTCCAGTCATGAGGATTTTTTTTTTTTTTTATGTTGAGGTGTAATCCATACTGAAGACTGTAGTCTTTGATGTTCATCAGTAAGTGTTTCAAGTCATTTTCACTTTCAACAAGCAAGTTTATGTCATCTGCATATCACAAGTTGTTAATGAGTCTTCCTCCTATCCTAATGCAGCATTCTTCATCATATAGTTCAGCTTTTCGATTTACTTAATCAGCATACAGATTGAATAAGTATAGTGAAAAGATAAAACCCTCATGTACAACTTTCCTGATTTTAAACCTTACCATATCCTCTTGTTCTGTTTGAACAATTGCCTCTTTGTCTGCATACAAGTTCTTCATGAGCACAATTAAGTGTTGTGGAATTCCCATTCTTTGCAATGTTATGCATTATTTGTTATGATCCGTGTAGTCTAATGCCTTTTCATAGTCAATATAATACAGATCATTGTGTATACTGGATTATTGGTAGTTATTAAGTTTTAAAGGTGATTTTTTTTTACCTTAGTTTGGTAATGATGTGAAGGAATGAATAATACACTATGGCTATCTAATTACAGTAAGATAGTAAGAGAAAAGAATCTGAGGACTGTCCCATATGCAAATGTCTCTAACTGCTGAATAAAACAAAATAATATCTTAAAAATATCTACATCTATGTTGAAAAAGTGGAACAATGATGAGAGATTCAGTCCTCTAAATATTAAGATGTTCTGTAAAGCCAGAGAAATGACAACAGGATGGTGAAAGAGACAAATGAAAAAACTACAGAAATAAACATTAATGTGCCCAGAAAACATCCATGATTCATATGAATGAAAAGGACCCTTGGATATATAGGTATTAGATAAATCATAAGGCAAACAGCAAAAACTACAGTAAAGACAGGCTCCAAAAAAGTGTTGTGGGGAAAAGTGGTTCATGATGATATGGAAAAATAATT
Organism: Orycteropus afer afer; assembly: GCF_000298275.1. NCBI lineage: Eukaryota > Metazoa > Chordata > Mammalia > Tubulidentata > Orycteropodidae > Orycteropus > Orycteropus afer. Next base: position 8,564,202 of record NW_006921703.1, on the reverse strand, counting down.
GACATTATCTTCAAATGAGTTAAAGGACTATGTGTGAAAGATAAAATAATATAATTAATAAAACAAATATCAAGCAACACCTTATAGACTATGGATGGAAAAATACAATATAAAACTCCACAAACATAACAAAATATAGACATCAAAAACACTAAAAGTAATGGGAGAAAACTACATGAGAAAAATAATAACAAAAGAAAGCTGATATTAAGTGTTTTAATAGCAATCAAAGCTGACTTCAAGGCACATATGGTGATTAGAAACAGGGAGTGATTATATTCTGTAGTTCATTAAGAACATATAATAGTTCTGAACTTCCTTGGAGTGATCTAACAATTTTAATGACAAAATATACATCAACTGAAGTAACTAACATATGGAGTAAACATAAGCTATAGACAATGAGCAGTATATTATAAACTATATTTAATGAACATAAATTTCATCATACAGTGCTTAACTACATATTGGATATTTACTAAAGCTGTAATTTGAAATCACATTCATTAAAGAAAAAAAATTTCAATTAATTTAAAACAGCAAGAACCAACTTTATGTTGTTTACAAGAAACACACCAAAAAAAATTAATTAAGAAATTAAACAATAAAAGTATGGGCATAGCTATGCCAGGCACATGGAAACAATAAGAAAGGAGGCATTGCAATTCTGGTGGTAATCAAGGTTATGTGTTGACTTGGCTGGGCCTGGTTTTGAGTAGCAAGATAGCTGGATATAGTTGTTCCCCGTGATGAGACTGGTAATCAACTCTGTGGTGGAATCTACTGCCAGCAGCTGAGTGGCTGCCATAGGGATGTGGTTTGCTTCCAGTATATGAGAAGATGCTTTGAGAAAGGTCTGGAGCTTTTTGGTACAACTGGATCCTGCATTTGGCCAACTCTTCATTTCAGTGGCTACCATGTTTTCTGCTGATCTTGAGACTGTCTCTGGACTTAAACAAGTGGCCTGCTGTGTTGTGTGATAGTTTTGGGACTGTGCCATTTTACTTGTTGACCTTGGGTTTGTCAGCCTCAACAGCTGCCTGAGTTAAGAGAAGACTTCAGTTTCCATGGGCTAGGAGCAAGAGGTAGGGCTGAAGCCCAAGGTCAAGGGGCCTTCACCCAGCTCCAAGATCTGACATTTTGAACTTGGACTCTACCCTCCTAAACTGTAAGAGAATAAATCCTTGTTTGTTACAACCATCCACTTGTGCTATTTTCTTTTACAACAGCACTAGAGACCAAAACAAACTTAAATATTAAGAGGAAAATAAAACAGTAATACAAAATTGTGCTTTAGACATAAATTTTTCTCAAAACAAAACATACAATGCCTCTTAAACTTATAAAATATATTCAAATGCACTTATGATGAGTGAAATTAAAACCCCACTGAAATATATAATGCTCAGATTGGTGAAAACTGAAAAGCTTGACAACATATTCAGCTGGTGTCATTTCAGAGATCTTTAATACATTGCTAACAGCAGGCAGTTTGGTACAATGAACTTTGAATAGTATAGAGTAATTGTAAAAATACTTTCTATGTATTCTAGTATTGAGCAATAAGTAAATGCATTTGGGATAATGGGAGACCATTAGTTATAAATAGGGAAATGAAGAAGACTAGACTGAATCTTTTGGTGTTCAAATGTTATTGGATATTTCAGTTAAGAATTCATGGAATCTTTTAGAAGATGATAGATGATAGGTAAGTAGATAGATATAGATAAATAGATAGATAGATACCCACTGCCATGAAGTTGATTCTGACTCGTAGGAACCCTTTAGGAGAAAGTATAACTACCTTCATGGGATTTCTTTTTTCTTTCTTTTTTTTTTTCCTTTTATTTTGGTGAAAACATACACAAGACATTCGCCAACATAAGAACTTCCTCATTTACAACTCAGGGACATTGACTACATTTTTCATGCTGTGACACCATTATTACTGTCCTCTAAAATACTCCACCACCTGTTAGCATATACTCAATGCCTCCCAAACAAAAGCTTCCCCTTTCCCCCTCCCTCTTACCTCTGATAATCACTAATAATCTTTGGTATGTATGTATATGTACACATGTATGTATGTGTATATATATATATATATATATATATATATACACATTTTTTCAACCTTTCTAGAAATTTTCCCTCACCTCCTCTCTCATCCCTGATAACCAACAAAGAAAATTTCCTTCTATGTCAAACTTTTCCTTGACTTTATAGTATTTCATTGTGTGTATGTAGCACAGTTTGTTTAATCATTCCTCAGTTGATGGATACTTATGTTGTTTCCATCTCTTTGCTATTGTAAATAAAGCTGTGATGAACATGGGTGTGCATATATCTCTTCTTGTCTTGGATCTCACTTCTTTAGGATATATACCTAGTAATGGGATTGCTGGACTAAATGGTATTTTTATTTCCAACTTTTTATGGAATCACCATACTGATTTCCACAGTGGTTATATCATTCTACAGTCTCACCAGCAGTGTATAAGAGTCCCTATCTATCCACATCCTCGCCAGTATTTATTTTCTGTCTTGTTGAACTTTGCTATTAGTGCTGGGGTGACGTGGTATCTCATTGTTGTTTTGATTTGCATCTCTCTAGAAGGGGTCACTATGAGTCGGGTCCAACTCGACGGCACATAACAACAATAATAATGGCTAATGATCGTGAGCATTACTTCATGTGTTTGTTGGCTCCTTGAATATATTGTTTGGTGAAGTGTCTGTTCATATTTTCTGCTCATTTTTTAATTGGATTGCTTGTCTTTTTGATGTTGACATGCTAGAGTTTTCCATAAATTTTAGAGATGAATCCTTTGTCCAATATGTCATTGCCAAATATTTTTTTCCTATTCTGTGGGTTCTCTTTTTACTCTTTTGGTGAAGTTTTTTGATGCATATGAGAATTTAATTTTCAGAAGGTCCCAATCATCTAGTTCATCTTCTACTGCTGGTGTATCTTGGGTTATGCTTGATAGTCTATTTATGTCATAAATTTGGGCCTTTAAGTTTGCCCCCCCCCCTTTTTTTTTTCAATGAGCTTAATAGATTTAGGTTTCACATTTAAGCCTTCGATTCATCTGGAGTTAGTTTTTGTGTATGATGTGAGGTGTGGATTTTGTTTCAGTTTTGCCAGTACTGTTTATGAAACAGATTATCTCTTTCCCATTTAATGGATTTCAGCCCTATGTCAAAGATCAGCTGACCATGGATTGGTGAATCTATTTCTGGGTTCTCAAATCTGTTCCACTGGTCTATATGTCTTTTGTTATACCAATACCAGGCTTTTGACAACTGTGGCTGTATAGTAGTTTTTGAGATCTGGGAAAGTGAGACCTACTTTGTTCCTGCTCCTCTGTAGTGTTTTGCTTGCCCGAGGTCTCTATCCTATCTGTATAACATTAGTGATTGGTTTTTCCATGTCTTTAAAAAATGTTGATAGAATCTGGACTGGGATTGCATTGAATGTATAGATTGCTTTTGGTAGTATTGACATTTTCACAATGTTCAATCTTCCTATTCATCAGCATGGAATGTTCTTCTATTTATGTAGATCTCTTATAGTTTCTTTTAGTAGTGTTTTGTAGTTTTCTTTGTATAAGTCTTTTTGTGTTCCTGGTAAGATTTATTCCTAAGTATTCTATCTTTTCGTAGCTATTGTATATGGTATTGGTTTCCTTTTCAGAGACTTCTTTGCTGGTATAGAGGAATCAAACTGATTTTTGTATGTTAAGCTTGTATCCTGCCACTATGCTAACTCTTTCCATAAGTTCCAGTAATTTTCTTGCAGAGCCTCTTGGGTTTTCTATGTATAGGATCATATGATCTTCAAATAGGCATAGTTTTTCTTCTTTCTTACCAATTTGGATAACTTTGATTTCCCTTTCTTGCCTTGTTGCCATGGCTAGGACTTCCAATACAATGCTGAATAGAAGTGGAAATAGAGGTCATCCTTCTCTGGTTCCTGTTTGCAAGGAAATTGTTTCAGTTTTTTTCCATTGAGAATAATTGTTGTGTTTGTTGTTACATGCCATCGAATTGGACCCGACTCATAGTGACCTCTTCTTTGGTTTCCCATGTGGTATCACTACGGAAGTAGATTGCCCAACCTTCCTTCCGAGGAGTGGCTGGTGGGTTTGAACCACCAGCCTTCTGGTTAACAGTCAAGTGCCTTAGGCACTAGGCTACCAGAGCCCCCTC
>NW_006921703.1:8545844-8559890 GCF_000298275.1 Orycteropus afer afer | reverse complement strand
GATTGCCCAACCTTCCTTCCGAGGAGTGGCTGGTGGGTTTGAACCACCAGCCTTCTGGTTAACAGTCAAGTGCCTTAGGCACTATGCTACCAGAGCTCATCCTTTCACATGTTCTGGAATAGTTTGAGTAGCATAAGTGTCAGTGCTTCTCTGAATGATTGGTAGAATTCTCAGTGAAATCATTGGGGCCAGAACTGTTTTTTGTTGGTAATTTTTTAATAACTTGTTCAATTTCTTCTTTTGTTATGGGTCTATTCAGATTTTCTACCTCAGTCACTGTTAGTTTAGGTGAGTACTGTATTTCTAGACATCTATCCATTCCTTCAAGGTTTTCAAATTTTTTGGGGTACAGTTCTTCCTAGTATACTGATACTATTCTTTTTTATTTCTGTTGGCTCTGTTGTGACTTCACCCAGTTCATTTCTTGTTCCTGTTATTTGCATCTTCTCCTTCTTTTCTTTTGTTAAGCTGCCAGTGGTTTGTCAATGTTACTAATCTTTTCAAAGAACCAATTTCTTTTATTGTTGACTTTTCCTATTGTCTAGTTTCTTTAGGGAGCTCTGGTAGCATAGTGCCTAAGGCACTTGACTGCTAACCAGAAGGCTGGTGGTTCAAACCTATCAGCTAATCCTCGGAAGGAAGGTTGGGCAATCTATTTCCATAGTGATACTATCTCGGAAACCCAAGGATGGGTTGCTATGAGTCAGGGCTGACTCAACAGCACATAACAACAACAACAACAACAGTTTATTTTTCATTTATTTCTGCTTGAATCTTTATTATTTTCTTCTGGTGACTGTAGGCTTTTTGTAGCTCTTTTTCTAATTGTTGGAGATGTTGGGTGAAGGTGTTGATTTTGGCTCTTTCTTCTTTTTTGATGTGTGCATCTCTTGCTACAAATTGCACTCTAATCACTACTATTGTTGTGTCTCCAAAGTTTGGTTTATTGGGTTTTTCTTCTCATTTGACTCAAGGAATTCTTAAATTCATTTTTATTTCTCCTTTTATTTCCTTTTCCCAGTCATTTTTGAGAAAGATGTTATTAAGTTTCCATGTGTTTGCTCTTTTTCCATTGGGCTTCCTCATGTTGATTACTAATTTTACAACATTGTGATTTGAGAAGATGCTTTGCTTTGTGATTTCAATGTTTTTTAATTTTTTGACACTTGCTTTGTAGCCTAATATATGGTCTAACAAGGAGAATGTTTCTTGTGTGCTGGAAAATAATGTATAATGTACTGTTGTTGGGTAAAGGGCTCAATAGATGTCTATAAGATCAAATGATTTAGTACCTATTGCTTAGTACTTCTGCATCTTTGTTGTGTTTCTTTCCATTTGTTTATCTCTTATTGACAGTGGTGTACGAAAGTCTCCTACTATTACTGTGGAATCATCTATTTGTCTTTTCAATTCTGTTAAATCTAATTTATGTATTTGGGGGCTCTTTCATTGGGTCCATAAATATTTATTATGGTTATATCTTCTTGTTCAATTGATCCTCTAATCATTACATAATGTCCTTCCTTGTCATTTATGGTCATTTTTATCTTAAAGTCTATTTTATCAGAAGTTAATATTGCTCCTCCTGCCCTTTTTGGTTGTCATTTGCTTGGTATATCTTTTTGCAACCTTTGATTTTTAGTCTATGCTTTTCTTTATGTCTTAAGTGAATCTCTTGTAGACAGTATATTGATGGTCATGTTTTCTTATCCAGTCCGCAACTCTCCATCTCTTGCATGGTGCATTTAATGCATTTACATTCAGAGTAATAATTGACAAGTGTGAATTTATTGATGTCATTTTGTTATGTGATTTTTCATGGTGTTGCTGATTTCTTTGTTCCATATAATTTTCTGTGCTGAGCTCACTTTGTTTATGAATTATGTTATCATCTCCTTCATTGCTATTGTTATAGTATTTGCTAAATATTTGTCCTTGTCCTCTTTCTTATTTTGATGTGAAGATTTATTATTTTTCTTTGAGCTTACCCTGTGATTTATTATTTTCTTCCCAATTTAAAACATTCTGCTCTATCTCACAATTGTCTCTACTTCCTCACTAGTTAGATGTTTTGTAACTACAGTATTTATTCCCTCTGGTTGGATGATTGGGCAATCTACTTCTGTAGTGATACCACCTTGGAAACCCAAGGAGGAGTCTCTATGAGTAGAATCAACTCAATGGCAGTCAGTGAGTTTAGTCTGTTCAGTTTGTGAATATCCACATTTACCAATTGATATTTCTGGTTCCTTATTTAAATAAGCTTATTTTACTTTGGATACTTCTATAGCTGGGTTGGTTTCTGCATTATGTCATCATGTGTATTCATCATTGGGCTGTTGTTCATTCTTATTGGTTCTCTATTGGAAGGACTCCCTTTAAGATCTTTTGTAAGGATGGTCTGGTTTTAACAAATTCTCTTAATGTCTGCTTATCTGGAAATCTCTTAATTCCAACCTCATATTTGAGGGACAGTTTTGCTGGGTATGTAATTCTTGGTTGATGATTTTTTTTTCCCCCCAGGGTTTTATATATACTATTCCATTGCCTTCTCACTTGCATGGTTTCAGCCAAGAAATCAGAGCTTAGTCTTATTGGATGCCTTTTGTAGGTAACTTTTTGTTTTTCCCATGTTGCTTTCAGGATTCTTTCTTTTTCTTTGGTTTTGGTGAACTTGATTATGATATGTCTTACAGATTTTCTTTTGGGGGTCTATCCTGTTTGAGATTCATTGAACTTCTTGAATGGATATATGTTCTCATCTTTCATCATATTAGGAAAATTATTTTTCCACAAATCTTTGACAATTTTCCTTATGGTTTAATTTGTCTCTTATTGTTCTGGAATTCTGATTAGGTTATTCCTGTTGATGGTATCCCACATGTTTCTTAGGCTTTCTATATTTTGTTTTGATCTTTTATTTGATGGATCCCTTAACAAAGTAGTGTTGAGGTATTTGTCTTCAATCTCATTAATTCTGTTTTCCATTAATTCTATTATACTCTTTTGCCCCTTCAATATGTTATCTATTTCTGAAATCTTAGTATTAATCTTCTGGATATGTGTTTGTTGCTTTTGTATCATTTCCATTTTTTCTGTTTATTTTGTTAATTTGTTCTTGTAAAATTTTCCAAAATTATCCTAGAGTTTTGTCTGTTTTTTCCTTAATTTTGTCAGTGTTATCTCTGATCTTGTCAGTATTTCCCATGATCTGTCTCTCAATCCATTGCAGGTACCCACATATAATTCTTTTGAATTCCTTATCATGGAGTCACAATACTGCTTCATCCTTGGAGATGTTTTCTGGGTTTGTATCCTTACCTTTTGTTTCTATTACTTTATCTTGCTTTTATTGTGTGGACTGTGATGATCTGTTGTCTCAGATAAATTGTGGTGGTGTTTTATTTATGTTTAATGTGTGAAAGAGGAGAATGAGAGTGTGTGCACAATTCCATGTTAGCTGTTCATAAGGAGCAGTTGAGGGTGAGTTGACCTGGCATTGACCATTGTCTATTGTTGGCCAGTTGGTGCAAAACCAATTGCCAGCCCTCACTCAGTGGGTGGGGCTGTGGGAATAGCTGGTATGGTTAGGTTGTGTCGGAACAGTGGCTGGTGACTCTCTTCCATTCATTTATATAAATAATAATAATAATAATAGCAATATAACAAAAACTCTAATTGCATAAACAAATAGGAACAATTGCAAAAAAGAAAAAGAAGGAAAGAAATGTAATAAATGAAAGAAAATTTTCAAAATATATTTTAAAAGTATAAAAGAAAGAATGGCAAAAGAGAGGGAGAGAAAAAATGCTGAAATATCTAGAGGAGGAATGAGAGAAAAGACCAAGAGGAAAACAGTAGTAAAGGAAAAAGAGAAAACTGCAAAAGGAAAATAGAATGAGAAGAACCAAAAGAAAATAAAGTAAAGGGAACCAGGAAATGGAAAGAGAAAAAATAAGAACTAGGAATGCGAAAGATGGGAGATTAAAAAAAAAGGAAGAAAAGAGGAAGATAAAAAGAATAATGGAATAATTTAAAAATAATCAAAAACAAAACCCTTGGGGAGGGGGTGTCATAGCATCCAGGTTCTGTCAGGACACAGACAATCAGGATAGAATTCCTGCTGGTCAAGAAGGTGGATGGAATAAGGGGATGACCACACTTCAGTTCACCAAGGCTATGTATGGGATTATAATAGTAATAAGTATCATACCTCTCTAGGCATCAGCCTCTAGTGCAGCCATCTATGCTGACCTCAGCAAGCAGATCCCACTCCTATGACTTCTTTGTGTAAGACCAGGTACATATTCAAAATGATTGTGCCTGACACTTGCAAATATTCAAAATGGCTGTGTCCTTGGGACAGCTGCTGAACTCCACAGGTCTGTTTGTCTCCTTCCTTGCTGTTTTCCTCTCTGGTTGTCAGGTACCAATCCAGTCCTTGCCCATGTAGTCTTTATTGATCAGAGCTGATTTGTAAGTTGCTACCAGGATATATTCAAAGTAGCTGTGCCCTCAGGACAGCTCCATTTGTCTCCTTACTCAGGTTCTTCTATTGGTTGGTATTTAATCCATTTCTTTATCCTTGCCTTGTAAGCTCAGTGTTCCAGGGTTATCTTCTATATCACATCAGTCTCAATTGATTTCCCATTGCTTTGTTGCAGTGGCTCTGTGTAGCTTGTCTGCCTATTCTATCATCTTGCTGGAACTCCTGAACAAATCCTCTCATAGGATTTCCAAGGCTGTAAATCTTTATGGAAGCAGATTGCCTCATCTTTCTCCCATAGAATGGATGGTAAGTTCAAACTGCTGACCTTTTCACCAAAAGCTGAATGCCTTAACCACTGTGCCACCAAAGCCCTATCATACACTCCATTTGGAGAAAGTGAAACTGATCAGAAAATTCTGTATACATATTTAAGTGTACAGATATAAAAGTTGAAAGGAAGAGAGCAAGAGGGAGGGAGAGAGGGAGGAAGGAAAGAAGGACAGGAGAGAGGGGGAGAGGGAAAGAGGAAGGGAGGAAGGAGTGAGTCAGTGAGTGAAGGAAGGAAGGAAGAAAGGAAGAAAGATATATAGATACATGATAGATGTTGTTAGGTGTCATCAAGTAGGTTTTGACTCATAGAGACCTTATGTATAACAAAACAAAACACTGCCTGGTCAATCATTGTCATGTTTGAGCCCATAGCTGCTGCCACTGTGTCAATCCATCTCCTTGAGGGTTTTCTCTTTTTCACTGACCCTATACTTTACCAAGCATGATGTCCTTCTTCAGGTACTGTTCCCTCCAGAAAATAGACAGATAGATAAGATAGATAGGTAGACAGGTATAAAATGTAGGTGTACACACAGATATATAGTCCATATTCATAAGAATGAATGAATAACTAACTAAATAAATAGATAAATTAATAGATAAATACAATTTTAAATAGATGCAAAAGAAAAACCCTTTCTTACAGTAGAAGGCCAACTAATGAATGAGAATGATACAGTTAGATAATCACTATTTGACAACATTATTATAATAACTAAGTCAGGAATGAATCATTAATATATGAATACAGATGAAATTCTGAGTAGCAAGATATTTACATATCATCAGTGCCTATTAATAACAAAGGAAAAATAGTAACCTTACACCGGAGGTACTTAACTGACTCTATAGATACTCAGCGATTAATGTCAATATCACCAATAATGGGAAAAACCAACATCTTATGCCTCCAGATATGAAACTCGGAAGTGCAGCCAGCATCACTTCTCCCGTATTACTACCACATAACTTGAATCTAACAATGAGGAAGCATCAGATTATTTTTAATGAAGGAACGTCTACAAACAGTTAGCCAGTGTACCTCAAAAATGTTAAAGTTGAGAAAGACAAAGACTGAGAAATGTTTTCAATTAAAGACTTATCAAGCACATCACCTAAAGTCATGTTTTGCCTTTGGATCCTAGAATAGGGAAAAAAAAAATCTATGAAGCACATTATTGAGAAAACTGATGAACATAGAATAAGAATAGTACATATCAATGTTCATTTCTAGATTTATATTATATTATATTATTGTGGTTAAATAAGAGAAGGTTATTTTTTCTTAGAAAATGCATGCTGAAGTATTAAGGGGTAAAGTTCAATTTACTCTCAAATGGGTAGGTAAATAGAAGACATAATATACATAGCAGACTGCCAAAATATTATCAGTTGGGGATCCTGAGTGAAGTGTGATATACTTGCACCTTTTCTATAAAATTGATACATTTCAAAATAAATAGTTACTAATAAAATTTCAAAAATGTATAGGATTAAATTTCTAAGTATGAAAGTTGTTACTATATAATGTTTAGAAAAAAAAATGTAGAAGGTTAATTCTAAAGCATCAGACTGTTTTTGTTGTTGTTATGTGCCGTCGAGTTGGACCCGACTCATAGCAACTTTCCCTTAGGTTTCCAAGCAGTTTCTCTGAAGTAGATTGCCCAACCTTCCTTCCGAGGAGCGGCTGGTGCATTTGAACCGCCAGACTTCCGGTTAGCAGTCAAGGGCCTTAAGCACTATGTTACCAGGGATCCCAAGCATCAGACTGTTGTTGTTGTTGTGTGCCATTGAATTGGACCCGACTCATAGTGGACCCTCCTTGGGTTTCCGAGGTAGTATCATTACAGTAGATTGCCCAACCTTCCTGCTGAGGAGTGGCTGGTGGGTTTGAACCACCAGCCTTCTGGTGAGCAGTCAAGTCCCTTAGGCACTATGCAACCAGAGCTCCTAGCATCAGACTAGGATATCTTAAATGTCATAATAATAGAATGAAATATTGATAAATTTGCCCATAATAAAACTTAAATGTCTAGAAGAAGAACATTATAAACAGAGCACAAATATGTCACTCATATTTAAAAGATGTGAATATTTTTCAATGTTTACTTTATAACTCTTTCTTCTTTTTAAGAAAATAAAATTATAATAATACTATTTATGACATTAACAATAATATAAGGGTAAACTTTATCCCAAACCCTAGATAACTGCTATCTTGAAGTTGGTTCATAAATTAATTCTATATGTTTTTGTATATTCACCCCATATGTCAGTATGTCTGTATCACTGTTTTGCATTATTAAATCTCATATTGGAAACTTACTGCTCCTATCCTTTTGCAACTGTTATAAAACAAAAGAACTAATGCATTTGAATTGTAGTGTTGGTGAAGAATACTGAAATACCATGGCATACCAGAAGAACAAGCAAATCTGTCCTGGAAGAAGTACAGCCAGAATCCTCCTTGGAAGTGAGAATGGCCAGACTTCATCTCACCTACTTTGGGAATGTTTTCAGAAGGGACCAGATGGATATCATACTTGTAAGAGTGGAGAGTCAGCCAAAAAGTGGAAGACTTTCCATGAAATGGATTGACACTGGCTTCAGTGATGGGCTCAAGCATAGCAAGGATAGTGAGGATGACACACAACCCAGCATTGTTTCATTCCATGGTACATATGATTGGCAGTCAATTCATTGGCACCTAACAACAGCAATAAACAAGTGAGTATTAGTATCCAGAATACAAACACTCCTTAAATGAACAATAAAAAGATAAACAATCAAATTGCAAATATGGACAAAGAATGTAAGCAAGACAATAAAATGAGCAATAAACATTTAAAAAGATGCTCAATCTCACTAGTAATTTAATTAAAACAACAATAAAACACCATCTTTTAATTCTCAGATTGGCAAAAATTAATGTCTGGGTTTTCCAACCATTACATAAATGTGAGGAAGTAGACAGTCTTATGAATTCTTGATGAAAGTACAAACTGGCCACATATTTTGAAGAACAATTTAATAATATCTAATAGGATTGCAGAAATGCATATGCTAGCAATTTTACTTTTAGATTTTTACCTTTGAGACCCTCTAAATCCTGTGCATGAGACATTTACAAGACTGTTTATCTTATTCCTGATAATACAAGTAAAAATAGAAAAACTGAAACTATCTTTGGCAGATGGATGAATAAATTGCATTTTTTTTCATACTTTCAATACTCTCCAACAGTTCAAATGAATAATAATAAATAAATAAATGAATAAATAAACCTGATACCAACATGAGTCAAACTTACAAACATAATATTCAGTCCTAAAAAAAGTTTCAAAAGGATAGGGAGCCTAAGTTGCCATTAATATAAAATTTAATCATTCCAAATAACAATATGCAAATGTTTATGCCTACTTACAAATTTGTTTTAGATTAAAATTAGAGAGATTTATTTAGAAAGCAACTTATGTAGGGGTTGAGAAGAAAGCTATGCTAATGCTGTAATATTATAATTTCGATTTTTAATTAAAAAAAGGAGATATGAAAGTAAACATTTAAAAATACTAAAATCTTTTAAATCTCCCTGGCAGAACAAAAAATCTGATAGATAATTTTCTCTGCTTTTCTGCTGTTGTTGTTGTTACGTGCTGTCGAGTCGGACCCGACTCATAGCGACCCCTCCTTGGGTTTCCTAGGCAGTATCACTACAGAAGTAGATTGCCCCATCTTCCTTCCGAGGAGTGGCTGGTGGGTTTGAACTGCCACTTTCTGGTCAGCAGTCAAGTGCTTTAGGCACTATGCTACTAGAGCTCCTATCTGCTTTTCTGTATGTGTTAAATATTTCATAATTAAAACATAAAAATGATATATTCCAGTACTTTTCCAAAATATCATAATTTCAGAGATATTATTAAATCTGTATTAGCTATAAATTAAAAATAAATAAAAATCTATTGAGAATTCACTTTTATTTAACTAATAAAAACAGTTAACATACATATATAATGCTATCAACCTAGAAAGCAAAATAGTCTTGATTCTTTTTGTCTTCTAAGAAGCATTTTTTTTTTTTTTTACATCATCACAGAAGATTTGGAGGTGTCTTCTTTTCAGATTGTGAAATGACAAAGTTCATCTTGGAATGTGAATTCCCAACATGACAAAACTTTCTTAGCTATAATGTGTGATGCAAGGTGTGAGAAGAGAAACTACGGCTTGATTCTTGTAAGTGTCAATGTGAGAAAATGAAAAAGGTGATTACAAGAATAGGTTACATCTCAGAAGTGCCAAACACAATGTAATTTTGCAGAAAAATAGACTCCATAGAATTCATACTTCCACTGTCATCTGAAAGCTGTTTCCAAAATGTTGTTTATCTTTTAAAAAGTATGTTGTTGTTATTGTTATGTACCATTGAGTTGGACCTGACTCATAGCGACCCCTCCTTGGGTTGCCAAGGCAGTATCACTATGGAACTAGGTTGCCCAACCTTCCTTCTGAGGAGTGGCTAGTGGGTTTGAACCGCCAGCCTTCTGGTTAGCAGTCAAGTGCCTTAGGCACTATGCTACCAGAGCTCCCTTAAAAAAGTATATGAAAAAGTATATGAAAATAATTTTTAACCTTGCCAGAAATTAATATAGCTCTCTTTGAAGATAAGACGTAATGATTTTTTTAAACTGAGTAAATTTGCCCTTTAATTTGGAAATGTAAATTTGCCTTTGAGGCAGATTACATTTTTACCAGGGAATGGGATAGATACGGTACAGATCTTTCAATAAGCCCCTTAAATTGTTTAACTATAAGTCAGATTCTATGGTGGTCCCTGGGTAACACAGACAGTTTATTCAGACTTACTCAGAAGCAACAAAGAAAAAAGGCCTGGTGATCTGCTTCTGTAGAGATGACAGCCAAGAAGGCCTGGGGAGTTCAGTTCTACTCTGTAAGGCCTGAGTTGTCATGAGTTGAAATCAATTTGACAGCCAATTTTTTTTTTTTCAACGGAAAGGGAAATATTAAGTGACAAAATGCAAATGAGAAACTGCTGATCAAGGTTTTAAGTTTTTATTAATATGAAATATGTGAATCGTTAATCAGACTGTGTCCATAGAGGTTAGATCTTTTTTTTTTTTTTTCCCCTCCATATTTTGGCTTTTACTCCCGTAGAGATACCACCTTGGAAACCCAAGGAGGAATCATTATGACTCACAATCAACTCCATGGCAGTGTGTTAGGTTATTATTATTATTATTATTATTATGGATTTGTACATCTCTGTTCTGAAAATGGGAACTCTGGTGGCGTAGTGCCTAAGGTATTTGACTGCTAACCAAAAGGCTGGTGGTTCAAATCCACCAGCTACTCTTCAGAAGAAAGATCGGGCAATCTACTTCTGTAGAGATACTGCCTCAGAAACCCAAAGAGGAGTCATTATAAATCCAATGGACTAGACAGCAGTGAGTTTTTGTTGTTGTTTTGAGAATTACCTGACTTTAATGACTTGAAATGGGTATGTGTTTTTGCACAATTCTGCGGAGGTGTGCACTGTTGTTCAGACACTAACTCATAAAGGATTAGCTGTTTAGATGAATTACTGTCTGAGTCATATTCAGGCTTTGTCTTCTCATTACTTCAAACTGGAGGAAATACTGTGAAAAGAACTTGGCCACTGGTTTGAGTTTAAAGCAAAGGACCTTAGACTAATTTTTTTTTTTTTTCTCAGAACTAGCACTGTTTAAAAATAAATCTCCCAGACATTGGGACTTGAGTATAGCAGCATCTGATGACATCCTTGTGGATAAAATAGGAAATACTTAAAGTCAGTTAATGGTCCTACTGTCAGTGATCCTGGGAAGAGATTGCCATGTTTTTACAGCAATAATATACACCTTCTCCATTTGTCTGCTAACCAATCCCTCCTCCCAGAGAGGTATTTTTGCTAATGCACCATGCTAAATTTTTAGAGCAACATGTTAAAAAAAAAAAAAAAAAAAGACATAGCAGCACTTACGAAAGTACTTCCTTAGAGAGGGAGCACTTGACAAATAAAAGTATAAGATGTGTATTATTTGCATAAAAATAAAAAGGAATCTGTCTTTTTTATCTATTTCCTCCAGGGTCAGGAATATGTGGAGATTCTCTCAATGGCTGTGGATTTCTGTAGGTGGTAGTGGTAGGGATGTGGTATGAGCTAGGGAGAGGATGAAGCACAGTGTTCCCAACAGCATGGAGGCCACACAACAATTAAACAGATAACTGGTTAATACATTCTTAACGTTGGTTGCTAATACATTACAAAGGAAGGTATCCCATTGCTGAAGATGGTGAAAGACCAGGCAGTGTTTTGTTCTGTTGGACCTACAGGGTCACTGTAAATCAAAACTGATAGTTCAAACCCACCAGTCTCTCTGTGGAAGGCAGACTGTGTAATCTACTTCTGTAAAGATTTACCTCCTCAGAAATCCAGAGGGGGTAGCTATGAGTCACAATGGACTTGATGGCAGTCAGTTTTTTTTGTTTTGTTTTTTAAATAACAACAACAACAGAGAAGGGAGACAGACTAAGAAAGCCTCACCTACAAGACTGTTATGGATTGTGTAGTATCCCTGAAAACTGTGTTACAAATCCTGAACAACTGTATCGTCCTATAATCCCATTTGGGGATAAATTTTATTTGTTATGTTGATGAGGAAGAATTGGTGTAGGCGTGTCTTGAGTCAATCTCTTTGAAATGTAAAAAAGAGATTAAACAGGGGAAAAGAGAGATGGGGTAAAATAGATGTTGGGACACATGGAGATCTGCAAAGAGACTTGAGGGCACATAACAACAACAAAGAACCAGGAACTGAACTGAAGAGGCAGGCTTTCCTTCAGATCCTACAGAAAGAAAAAGCTTTCCCTTAAGGCTGATGCTGGGAATTCATATTTCTATCCTCCTAAACTGTGAGAAAATAAATTTCTATTTGTTAAAGCCATCCACTTATGGTATTTCTTTTATAGCAGTACTAAATCACTAAGACAACTTAATAACTAAATAACTAAGCACTAAATAACTAAGACTAACTTAATAACTAATCATTAAGAAACTAAGACAGAGATACAGGTCCACAGGGCCTGATTGAAACTGATGTTGGACTAGGATAACGGAGAATTCCATGTGTCCCTCACTACCAGCCTATCAGGAAAATAATAATAGGCCACGTTATTCTGCCACTGGCCAAAATTCAAGGGTATGATGAGCAACTTCCTCTGTGACACAAGTATGCAGGGCTTGCTGAAAACTAAGTGTGAAGTGAAAACATTGAGAAAAACTTCCAATACCCTAAGTCTAACCTTAAACATAACAATCCTAAAATAATATGAAGCCTGTGGTACATTATTGGTAACCATAGCAACAACAAAACCAATCCAGAACTATGTCAGCTTAACCTTTCAGACTAAGAAAGTGACAGAATAAAGAGTGCCCATTTCCAAGAAAACATGCTATTTGCATCATTCTCTACTGTGATATACATATATATGGATATGTGGATGTATATGTATAAATGTATATGACTTACATATTTAGCATTCAAAAATTATGAGCAAAGAAATAGTAAAAAAAAAAGATAAGACCATTTTCAAGAGAAAATACAATCAAGAGAACAAATTCAGAGATTATTCATATGTTGTGACTATCGCAAATTGTATTTTATTAACAATGATTAATATGTTAAAGACTAGTGGAAAGGTAGGTAACTTGCATGCACAGATGGGAGTTTTCAATAGAAAGAGGAAAGCAATAAGAAAGAGTGAAAAAGAAATGCTAGCAATAAACAATCAAACAAATGGACAAAATAACATTATATCAGAGATGACCAGTTATTTTATTGGGCTCAACTATAGACTGAATACAATGGCTGAAAATAAGTCAGTGAACTTGCAGATAAAATCATATAGAACATCTAAATTGGAATACAAAGAAAATAGAGGGAGGAATAACAAGTTCAGATCATCCATAAGATGTAGAAAAATATCAAACAGTCTGACATATAAGCAATTAGTATCACCAAAGGAGAAGAGAGAAAAGAAGAGAATAGAGAACAGGAGATGTTTGAAGGGACAATGAATGAGAATTTTCCAAAAAATAATGAAAAAACATTAAAATACATATCTAAAACGCTAGAAACTCTCTAACAAGAGAAATGGAAATAAAAATGAGGAAATTGTCTAGACACATCATAACCAAAATTCTGATAAAGAAAGCAAAGAACAAAATCTTAAAGGCAGACAGAGATAAAAGATATGTAACAGAGAGAGGAGTAAAGATAAGTATTAAGCACTTCTTGCTACAAACTTTATAGACTAGAAGACAATGAAGTCACAGTTTTAACATATTGAAAGAATATATAGTCAACCAGAAGTCTACATCAAACAAAATAAAGGTGAGATCATGACTTTTTCAGACAAACAAAAGCTGGGAATATTCACTGCTACTATGTATGTGCTGCAAGAAATTTTTAAAAAGGTTCTTCAGAGACATGAGAAATATGAACAATGATGTGTGTCTACTCAAATCATGAAACAGCTCCAGAACGAGAAATATTAAAGAAACAAATTTTTTTTTTTCTTATTTTTAATTCTATAAAAATGGTTCCCTTAAAAATTGGGCAATCTACTTCCGTAGAGATACTGCCTCGGTAACCGAAGGAGGGGTCACTCTGAGTTGGAAACAACTCCATGTCAGTGAGTTTTTTGTGTTCTAAAGTAAAACTAGTAACAATGTGTTGTGAAGTTTATAATATAAGTAAAAATAAAATGTATGACAATATTAAAAGAATGGAAAAGAAGAGCTGAAAGTATTAGCTGGAAATATGCTGTTTAAGGATCATACAAAATATAAGAAAATATTTTGTAGTTATATTATGACTACAAAAAATTAAAGAGCTATAAACAATAAACCGATAGAGGAGAGAACGGTGAATTATAAAATAATATGCAATCTAAAATGAAGGAAAATACAACAAAGGACACAGAAGGAAATGTGAGATAACTAGATTTTAGACTTAAATTCAGTCATATTAATATTTATGTTGTTGTTGTTGTTAAGTGCTGTTGAGTCGTTTCCGACTCATAGCAACCCCATGCGCAGCAGAATGAAACACTGCCCGATCCCGTGCCAGCCCTACAATCCCTGCTATACTTGAGCCCATCATCGCAGCCACCGTGTCAATCCATCTCGTTGA
>NW_006921703.1:8523689-8542499 GCF_000298275.1 Orycteropus afer afer | reverse complement strand
GTGTCCCTGAGTTGTCCCTGGGACTGACTGCTCCTCTGTCTGGGTTCCTGGCTTTTATCCCCTTTCTCCTGCTCTTCCAGCCTGCTACTCCGGGCGGGCCTGAGTTGCCTCTCCTCACCTAATCCCTTCGACTGATTGCTCTTCTCTCTGGCTTCCTGGCTTTTAATTCCCTTTCCCCTGCTCTTCCCACTTGCTACTTTGGGCATCCCTGAGTTGTCTCATATTTATATGAAGTATAAATATCTATGTGCACCAATTAAAGTACAGACAGTCAAATTGTATTGAAAAAATAAGTCCTAACTACATTCTGACTCTGAGAATCTCTCGTTATATATTAAAAAATAAGTAGATTAAATAAAAAGAATAGGAAAAGATACACCATGCAGACACAAACCAAAAAAAGGTGTAGTAGCTATCTTGTCAGCCAATTTTGGTCTTCAGAAGAGAGATAGTACATGATGACAAAGGTTTTCTTTCACCAAGAAGATGTAGTCATCCTAAATGTATGTGTACCTAACAACAGAAGCTCAAAGATATAAGGCAAAAACTGACAATCCTAAAAGAAAAAAACAAGCAAATCCAGAGTATTAGTTGGAGACTTTAATAATCTCAGTAATCCATACAACAAGTAGATAGAAAATCAGTAAAAAGATCTGAATGAGGCTATTATACACTGTGAGCTAATTTGTATCATGGGGCCACTCTACTCAACAGCAACAGAATGACCATTTTTTTTTCCCAAGTGTGTATGGAATATATACCAAGATAGATCATACTCTGAGCAATTAAGCAAACACAGATATTAAAGAAATTGAAATTATGTGAAAGATATTCTCTAAATACAATGTAAAAATCTACAACAAAAAACTATCTAAAAATCCTCAAACATCTGTCAAAGAAGAACACAATCATAAGTAAACCTCAGATCAAATAACCTATATATCAAAGATGAAAATTAGAAAATATTTTGAATTGAATTAAATTGAAAATACAACATATGAAATCTTGTGAGATTAGCTAAAAGATTGATTAGAAAGAAAGAGCATCAGATATCTTTATTAGAAAATATTGAAAGTCTTAAAGAATTGTACAATTTTCTACCTCAATAACAAGAAAAATAGAGGAAGTTAAAGACAAAACAATCACAAAAAAGGCAACAATACAAATTGAAATAGAAATTAATAAATTTGAAAAGAGAATAACAAGGGAAAAACTGAATGATATAAAAGGTGGCTCTTTGAAAATAAAAATAATAAACCTCTAGCCGTCCAAGTCAGGAGAAAAAAACCCAAAGACTAATTTTAACCAGTATCAGAAATGAAAGTGAGGCCATAATACAAATTCTGTTGGTTATTAGTTGATGTCTTATAGATGCTGACTAATGACAATTCCATATATGCAGAGAAGGTTTTCAAAGCTGTCAACTTTCAAAAGACAGTCAGTACTCTTAGTCTATCCATAATCATTTTTCATTTAGATTTGCATACAGGCCCTGCCACTAATGGATGGAATTGATTGTTACATATTTTCTTGCTGTCATCTGTTCAGTCCATCATGCCACTTCTATGTGGCTGGATTTTCTCCAATCATCTGTAGCTGCTTACATCTCTTTTTATCAAATCACTTTTCTTCTTTTTCAATCTGAGGATGCAGGAAGACTGCATTCTCTATCCTTTCTTAAAATTATTTTGGGTTGATGTGAATAGTTCCAGCCAACAAGTAGTGAGTGAATGTCCAGTGTGTCATTTCCTGTCTGACATAGAGCAGCTGAGAATTTTCCTTGTTCTCTCTCTCTCTGACACAGTGTTTATGGAATCACATGATGAGATGGTAACACAAAGAATGGAAAAAAAATTCTTGGTTACTGTCAACACTTGGAGAAGCAGCCCCAGAAGGTAACTCAGTGTGAATTGTAAATGTAGTATAAGTGAGAAGTAAACTTTTGTTGCATTAAACAACTGAGACATCAGAGTTTGTTACTTATCTAATCCATTGCATGTGCTTAGTTTATAGAACTAGCCTCTGGAATCTGCCTTTCACACTTCCAACATGTCAATTCTACATTAGCTTACTCAAACTTACCCCTGATAAAATACCCCCAGCCACTCCTCGGAAGGAAGATGGGGCAATCTACTTCTGTAGTGATACCACCTCGGAAACCCAAGGAGGGGTCGCTATGGGTCTGATTTGACTTGACGACAGTGAGATTGTTTTTGGTGTGGAATATTTCCCCAACCACCCTACCCAATACACTATTCTCAGTAGAGTCCTTCCTGTTCTGAAGAACCTTTATGTTTAAATTTATGTCTTAAGATTTATTTTTATTATAATCATCTAAGAAACAGTTCATTAGTGATGGACATCTGACATTAATGCCTAAGAAAGTTATTTAAAAGCTGCACATTTAATTTTAACCAAGATCTTACTGTAATGAATATTTTTTACCACCACATCTCTCTGGTATTGATCTATAAGAAAAAAGTGAAATATAAGTTACTGAAGGAGAAGTTCCAGCCTGGGACTTCTAAAATATGTGAATGTGATTTCAGTCTCTAAAAATAGAAAGATGGATTAATTTTCAATCCTTCATTTAAAATTCTGAGATATATTATATATATATAAATACACACACACACACACATATATTATTTATCATATAAATTATGTATTTTATGTTATATAATTGTAAATGTATATTTAATATATATAATGCTAGGCCACAGAATATGCCCATTTTCATATATATTCCCATATTATAAGATATTTATGGAGGCTTCAAATTCTATTGCTTAAATGGATTTTTTCAAATGTAAAGGAATATAAAAATATCTTGAAGAATTTAATAATAAAATCCCATGATAGACATAATCTCTTTTGATTAACTCATAAAGATTGACTTTGACAAACTGGTGCATAGATTACTTGCAAAATGGAAATACAAAAATGAGATTTTCTTTTTGCATCAGGTGGCAATCAGAAAATATACGTAATTTAAAGTGCTCAATGAATTTTCCTTCAAATCTTACATGAGACTCAGATATTTACTCTCTACTAGGCTAATGAAATCTTTGACTATATGCCATTTCTACGTGAATTAGTTTTAAACCATATTGCAATCATATTTGAACGTTGTTCTTATGTGTCATCAAGTCATCTCCAACTCATAGTGACTTATGTACAACAGAACAAAACACTGACCTGTCTTGTTCCAGCCTCATCATCCCTACTATACCTAAGCCCATTGCTGCAGCCACTGTGTCAATCCATCTTGTTAGGGCCTTCCCCTTTCTCATTGACCCTCCAATTTACCAAGCATGAGATCCTTCTCAGAGGATGGTCACTTCTTACATTACCAAAGTAGGTGAGATGAAGTCTGGCCATTTTCTCTTCCAAGGAGCATTCCAGCTGCACTTCTTCCAGGACAGATTTGTTAGTTCTTTTGGCAGTCAATGGTTACTCTCAGCATTCTTCGCCAACAACACAACTCAAAAGTACCAACTCTTCTTAGGTTTTCATTATCTATTAACCAGCTCGCACATGCATATTAGGCGATTGAAACTACCATGGCTTGGATTAGGCACATATTAGTCTTCAAGAATATATTTTTGCTTTTCAGCACTCAAAAGAGGTCTTTTGCAACAGATTTGCCCAATGCAATACATCTTCTGATGTCTTGACTACTGCTTCCATTGGCGTTGATTGTAGAACCAAGTAATATGAAGTCTTTAACAACATCAATCTTTTCTCTATTTATCGTGATGCTGCTTATTGATCCAGTTGTGAAGATTTTTGTTTTCTTTATATTGAGGTGTAATCCATACTGCAGACTGTAGTCTTTAATCTTCATCTGTAAGTGCTTTAAATGACCCTCACTGTCAGCTAACAGAGTTGTGTCATCTGTGTATCTCAGGTTGTTAATGAGCTTTCCTCCAATACTGATGTCACGTTTTTCTTTATATAGTCCAGCCTCTCAGATTATTTGAATAGGTATGATGAAAGAATACAACCCTGATATACTCTCTGCCTGATCTTAAACCATTCAGTATTCCCTTGTTCTGTTCAAATGAAAGCCTCCTAAGTTCCTAATGAGTAACATTAAGCGATCTGGAATTCCCATTCTTCTCAGTGTTATCCACAATTTGTTATGATCTAAGCAATTGAATGTCTTTGCATAGTCAATACAACACAAGTAAACATCTTTATGGTATTCTTTGTTTTGAGCCAAGATCCTTCTGACATCAGCTCTGATATCCCTTCATCCACATCCCCTTCTGAATCCAGCTCACATTTCTGGAAGTTCTCTGTCAATATACTGCTGCAACTGTTGTTGAATTATCTTCAGTAAGATTTTACTTGTGTGTAATATCAATGATACTGTTTAATAATTTTCACATTCTGTATGATCACATTTGTTTGGAATGGGTACAAATATGGATCTCTTCCAGTCAATTGGCTGGTAGCTGTCTTCCAAATCTCTTGGCATAGTCAAGTGAGTGCCTCCAATGCGACATCCATTTGTTCAAACATCTCAGTGGGTATTCCTTCAATTCCTGGAACCTTGTTTTTTTTTTTTTTTTGGGGGGGGGCAATTCTTTCAGTGCAAGTTTGACTTCTTCCTTCAATAACACTGGTTCTTGGTCATATGCCACCTCCTGAAATGGATGATCATCTACCAATTCATTTTGGTATAGTGGCTCTGTGTATTCCTTCCATCTTCTTTTGATGTGCATCATTCAACATATTGCCCATGAAATCTTTCAATATCACAATTAAGGCTTAATTTTTTTTCCTCAGTTCTTTCAGCTTGAGAAATGCCAAGCATGTTTTTCTCTTTTTGTTTTCCAACTTCAGGTCTTTGCACATTTCATTATAATAATTAATTTTGTCTCCTTGAGCTGCTTTTTGAAATCTTTTGTTCAGCTCTTTTATCTTTTCATTTCTTCCATTTGCTTTAGCTACTTTCCATTCAAAGGCAAGTTTAAGAGTTTCTTCTGACATCCACTTTTGTCTTTTTAATGACCTGTTACTTTCTTCATTGACGATGATCTTTATGTCATCCACAATTCCTCTGGTTTTCAGTCATTGGTGTTCTGTGTATCAAATCTATTCCTTAGATGATCTCTAAATTCAGTAGGGATATACTAAAGGTCAGGAGCTCTGGTAGCATAGTACCTAAGGCACTTGACTGCTAACCAGAAGGCTGGTGGTTCAAACCCACCAGCCACTCCTCAGAAAGAATGTTGGGCAATCTATTTTCTTAGTGATATCACCTCGGAAACCAAAAGAGGGGTCACTATGAGTCGGGTCTGACTCGACAGCACATAACAACAACAGCATAATCTAGGTCATATTTTGGATCTTGTGGATTTCTTCTAATTGTTTTTAGCTTCAATTTGAACTTGCATATGACCAGTTGATGGGCTGTTCCACAATCAACTCCTGGCCTTGTTTTGGCTGAAGATATTGAGCTTCTCCATCACCTCTTGCCACAGATATAGTCAGTCTGATTCCTGTGTACTCCATTAAGTGAAGGCCACATGTATCCACATGTATAGCCACCGTCTGTGTTGTTAAAAAAGGATATTTGCAATGAATAAGTTGTTAGTCTTACAAAATTCTATCATGTGATCTCCAGCATTATTTCTATCACCAAGGCCATATTTTCCATTAACTGGTGATTCTTCTTTGCTTCCAACCTTTGCATTCCAATCATCAGTGATAATTAACACATCTTGATTGCATGTTCAGTCAATTTCAGACTGCAGAATGTGGTAAAAATTTTCAATCTCCTCATCTTTGGCTTTGGTGGTTGGGTGCATAAGTTTGAATAATAATAGTATTAACGTCTTCCTTGTAGGTATATGTATATTATCCTATCACTGACAGCATTGTACTTCAAGATAGATCTTGACATATTCTTTGTGATGATGAATGATGACTCCTCTTCAGTTTGTCATTCACAGCATAGTAGATCATATGATTGTCTGATTCAAAATGGCCAAAACCAGTCCATTTCAGCTCACTAATGCTTAAGTAATAAATATTTATGCATTCCATTTCATTTTTGACAATTTCCAATTTTCCTAGATTCATACTCCATACATTCTGTGTTTCAATTATTAATGGATATTTGCAGCTGTTTCTTCTCATCTTGAAACCCTCTGTATCAGCAAATATAGGTCCTGAAAGCTTTACCCTTCCACATCACTAAGATTGACTCTATTCTGAGGCGGTAGCTCTTCCCCAGTTCTATTTAGAGAGTCATCCAATATGAGAGGTTCATCTTCCAGCACTAAATTAGACAATGTTTCAGGCCTATTCATAAAGTTTTCCAATAATGTATCAGACAGTGTTTCACTGCTATTCATTTTCACCAGCAATTCTTTGAGAAGTGGATGGCTTCTTCCTTCTTTAGAGTTTGTCTTAGTCTGGAAACTCTGTTGAAGCCTGTCCACCATGGGTAACTCTGCTGGCATTTGTAACACTGGTGGCATAGCCTCCAGCCTCACAGTAACATGTAAGCCACCACCATAAGACAAACTGACAGACAGGTTTGCCTCTCTTAGCTGTTCCAAATTGTTCTGCTCATTTTGTTGACACTTGTCTGTTCTGCCCCTGGGCACACCAACACCTGTCTGTGGGTGCCTGGCTCACTGATGCTTGACGCTGATGCCTAAGTGATATTTAATATCACTAAGTAATAAATCTTCAAAAGAAAACACTTGACTCCTCTGCAAATTTGTATCTATTTTTTTTTTTTTCAGAATATTTCCCTTTTAGTCAAGTTGAATTGAGAAATAAAATAAGTTAAGGGAGAATTCACAGAAGCATGTGGAATTTTTTACTCCAGAGTGCTATAACATGATGAATAATCCTATCCAGCTCTAAAACCTTCCTATTTTAAATATCTGTCAAATTTCAAACATTTTCCATGTCAAATACCACCAGTGTAGTTTTTTTATATAGCTAACTAAAAAAAAAAAACAAAAAAACACTCATTCCTGTCAAGTTGGTTCTGACTCATAGCAACCCCTCCAGGCGGTATCTCTATGTAAGTAGATTGCCCAATCTTTCTTCCAAGGAGTGGCTTGTGGGTTTGAACTATTGGTTAGCAGTCAAATGCCTTAGGTACTATACCACCAAAGCTCCCTTTCTATATGCCTATTTCTTATTATCCGTCATCCAGATGGATAGTCACATTCCTTGTCTTTTTAACTCCGAAAAACATCCAAAGTGAATTTTTTTCAATGTATCATATATTTTAGTAACAACAGATATCTGTAAAATGAATGCTAAGGTTAGTGGCAAAGAGATATAAACAAATAAACGTTCACATTCTATAATAAATGAAATTTGCTGTGGAATCACGGAAGACGAAATATCCAACGACCTGGGTGCATCAAGGAAGGCTTTTAACATCTTGTCATTCCTTCTAATATTTACTCAGGTAAAAGAAACTGTCAGTTCTCCAAAACAGTATGAACATCTGGATTGGTCTTTCCACATATTCTTCTTATCTCCGAGATATCTTTTTTCTATCTGTACTTCATATAATCTTACTAACACATTTTTTTAAATTTTATTGTCACAAAAACATACACAAAAAGACATTTGTCAACATAACAGCTTCTACATGTACAGCTTGGTGACACTGATGCCATTTTTCACCTGTGACACCATTATTGCTACTATCCTTTTCCAAAATATCCCACCACCATTAACATATACTCTATGACCCCCAAGCAAAAGTGTCCTCTTTCCCCCTTCTTTCTATCCTCGATAAACACTAATAAGCTTTGGTTTTGCTTTTTTAACCTATCTAGAAAATTTCTTTCATCTCCCCTCACATCTCTGGTAACCAACAAAATTTCCTTCTATGTATAAATGTTTCTTGACTTTTTGCAATAGTGCACTAATACAATATTTGTCCTTTTGTGACTGACTTATTTCGCTCAGCATAATGTCCTCCAAGTTCATCCACGTTATGCGGTATTCTGCAGATTCCACACTATTCTTTATGGTTGCACATTATTCCATTGTGTGTATGTACCGCAGTTTGGTTATCTATTCCTCGGGTGATGGGCACTTAGGTTGTTTCCATTTCTGCTACTGTGAATAGTACTTCAATAAACATGGGTGTGCATATATCTATTCATGTCCTGCTTCTTCAAAGTGAATGTTTTTAAATGCAAACCTTGTCATGCTATCCCTTCCTACTGCTGCCTATTGTCTGTGGACCCTCAGCTATTTTCACAGCCTTGTTTTATTCTCCACTCATCTCCAAGGTTAGAAACTGGCAATTATTGTTCCTAGATGTCTTGCCAGCAAGGTTCCATAAGTAGTTTTTGTTCTACCAGTTGTTATGGACTGAATTGTGTCCCTTCAAAAAAGATACATTGAAATCCCAACTACCAACACATAAGACTGTGACCTTGTATTTATAGAATCCTTGAAAATATTATCAATTAATTTAGCATGAGTTCACTGGATTAGGGAGTTTCCTAATCCAATAGTGGTCATAAAAGAGGAGAGAGAAAAACACAGAGATGACAGAGGGAAGACAGTCTTGTGATGATGGAAGCAGGGATTGTAGGAGCCAGAGCTATAAACCAAGAATCAGCAAAGTCCACCAGGAGCTAGGAGAGAGGCATGGTATAGATTCCTCCTCAGAAGCAATCAACATGGCTAACATCTTGATTTCTGACTCCTAGCCTCCAAAACTTTGAGAAAACAAATTTCTGATTGTGTAAACCACTTACTGTTTCATGGTGGACCTAGGAAACTAGTCTACCAATATAAAGTACACATACAACATTAAGGAATCAGAGAAGTCATCCCCCCCCCACCCTGGTAGAGGGAATAGATAAGAAATGAATTTCAGCGTGAAAAAGTTTTGCATTTTTGCCAGACTTTATTTTCCTGTTTTACAGTTATGTGGCACCTGTGACCTGTGGCCTTCTGGACCACATCTGGCAAAAGGAAACTGAAAATTATTGGTGGCCCTTTTTGCCTTTTGTTCTTCCTCTACCTTTTTCAACCAATTTATTAGTGTCCCTACGTGAAATTAGGAGCTCTAGTGGCATAGTCCCTAAGGCATTTGACTGCTAACCAGAAGGCTGGCAGTTCAAATTCACCAGCCACTCCTCAGAAGGAAAGTTGGACAATCAACTTCCCTAGTGATATCGCCTTGGAAACCCAAGGGACAGTAGTGAATATATGAAATTACTTTTGTTTGAAGTACATTGACGGAACTTCAATGCTTAAGGAGCTCTAGTGGCATAGTCCCTAAGGCATTTGACTGCTAACCAGAAGGCTGGCAGTTCAAACTCACCAGCCACTCCTCAGAAGGAAAGTTGGACAATCAACTTCCCTAGTGATATCGCCTTGGAAACCCAAGGGACAGTAGTGAATATATGAAATTACTTTTGTTTGAAGTACATTGACGGAACTTCAATGCTTAAGGAATTTGGCTGCTACCCAAAAGTTTAGCACTTCAAACTCACCAGCCACCTCAGGGGGGAAAAATGAAGCAGTCTGCTTCCATAATGATTTACAGCTTTGGAAACCCTATGGTGCAAGTCTACTCTGTCCTATAGGATTGTTATGAGTCAGAATCAACTCAATTGCAGAGACTTTTGAAATACGTAGGCTGTGTTCTGTGCTCTGTTTTATGACTGAACTTGACAGATGTATCCACTGCCCAAAGGATAAATGACAAAATACATACAGCATGCAGTGTTCTTGTCCATCCTCTTCTTGTACCATTCACCCTTTGTGCAAGGATTCTGTATCTGCTTAAGTTTTCAAAAAGGTCATGAACGCCATTCCAGTTTTATGATCCTTTTATTGATTAGCATGACTGACCCTTGTAAGAATGCTGCCAGAATTTTCTTCTTCTTTTTGTAAATAATTTATTTTTGTTATTGTTGTTGAGAATTCAACAGTTTCTACAGGTATAATTCAGTGACTTTGATTACATTCTTCAAGTTATGCAGCCATTCTCACCCTCCTTTTCTGAGTTGTCCCTACCCCTTAAATCCACTGCTCTTTAAGGTTTCTATATTATCTTTCAAGTTGTTTTTGTTCATTTGATCCAATGTAGATAGATATTGAAAAAGTAGTCAAGGCAAACATTCTTTACTAATTAAGCTGAACTATTGTTTGGTTTTAAGAAGGCTTAAAGCAATATTTTTGGTTTGTTGTTGTTGGTATGTGCCTTCGAGTCGGACCCGACTCTTAGCGGCCCCTCCTTAGGTTTCCGATGCAGTATCACTACGGAAGTGGATTGCCCAACCTTCCGTCTGAGGAGTGGCTGGTGGGTTTGAACCACCAGCCTTCTGGTTATCAGTCAAGTGCCTTAGGCAGAGCAATAGCTTTGGGCTTTATCCAACATCCATGGCTCCAGAAAGTCTGGAGTCACTGAAAATTTGAAATTCTGTTCTTCATTTATGTCCTTTTGATCAGGATTCTTCTATAGACTCTTTGATCAAAATATTAAGTAATGGCAGTCAGCAATCATCCTGTTCTTCTGGTCTCAAGGCAGAGGAGGCATTGTACATGGAGATAATTTTCTTCTTAATAGTGTCCTGTTTTTAAAGCTTTAATGAGTTTTTATTATTTACCAAAGAATGTAAAAATTTGTACTTTAAAGCCAAATCACTTTTCCACATTATCCCGTATATATATTGTTGTTGTTGTTATGTGCCGTTGAGTCAGATGCAACGCATAGTGACCCTTTCTTGGGTTTCTGAGGCGTTATCACTACGGAAGTAGATTGCCCAACCTTCCTTCTGAGGAGTGGCTGGTGGGTTTGAGCCACCAGCCTTCTGGTTAGCGGTCAAGTGCCATTAGGCACTATGCTACCAGAGCTCCTCATATATATATATATATATATATATATATATATATATATATATATATATTATACATATATATATATATTATACCTATATAAATAAAACTATGATGCTTATTTCTCTCATATAACATTAATCTTACTCACAGAATCTCATAGCTCAGATATCTCTTCGCCTCCAAACCTCCTCCAGTATCTGTCACTCAAATCTTATCCATTTCTCCAGAGATTTTTTAAATGTAATATAAACTTTTCCAATTCTCTCAACTACATATGTATTCCCATTGATTTAATTATATATAAAATTTAGTTCAGGAATACCATAGTCCTGTGACTGAGATCCCCAAGGTGACTTTTCTTGTCAAAGGACAGAGTACAAGACCAACTGTTACCTTTTACACTGAGAAATTCTTGTGACACGATTACTAGAGCAAAAATCTATAATCTTATGTGAAAAAATAAGAGATAAAATAATTTAGACATTTTCAAGATTTTCAAAGGTAAAAGATTGATGGAGATAAAGCATGCCAATACTTGAAGGGGTATGTTGTTGTTGTTGTTGTTATGTGCCATCAAGTCAAACCCGACTCATAGCGGCCCCTCCTTGGGTTTCCGAGGCAGTATCACTACGGAAGTAGGATTGCCCAACCTTCCTCCCGAGGAGCGGCTGGTGGGTTTGAACCGCCAGCTGTCTGGTTAGCAGGCAAGTGCCTTAGCCACTATGCTACCAGAGCTCCCTTAAGGGGTATAGGATACCCTATATAGTATATTGAGATCAAAGTCTCTCATACATATCTTGATATCTCATCAAGAAAAACTATATGAAATATGGTATCTAAATCTGCCTCCTACCACAATGTTTTACATAATATGCTAATGACAAAATTCTGAATTACTAAACTTTATGAATTATATGGTATTGTGGTATTGCTTTATTCTGAAAATACTTCTGTGAGGTATACATTATATATATATATATATATAACATGTAAAATATCTGAGGTCTGGAATATTTAAATGATTTATTTGAGGCAAGACATTGTTGGGGTTAAACCTAATTCCTTTCATTTATGTTAGGTCAAGATTGAATGCAATGCCCATGCCCATTGGATAAAGTATTATAAATTCTAAAGTTTTCTTATTTGTGTTATACTTTTTCTATGGCAATGAGAATGGTTTAAGTTTGGTTAATTCCTATGAAGACATATTGTCACCATAGAAAAACATAGTATTATGGTCGGAACATACATGCAAAAGCTCTCTTTTAGTAAATCTATGATAAATCTCTGTTCTTTAATTTTAGATGAAATAATTGAGATGTAAACCACAAAAGCTTTTAAAAGTGAAAAAACTCTATTACTTTTGAGTACTAGGAAGATAATGAGGATAAGCTCTCTATAATTTCAGTAATGGAATCAAATTCTTGTGGTTTTATATAATAAAAATACATAAAACAACTGAGGCATTTTGAAAATTATAAGTAGATAAACTATATACTGAACAAGCTATATATTCCTGAAATTTTCCTACAGTTTCACAATGACACTTTAATTGAACATTTTTGGGTTTATAGTTTATCACAGTCAACCAGTGAAGTGGCTGCTTATTAAGCTTTGCTTCTGGCTGAGTGTGAAAGGAAAAGGAGGTTTACGGGGAGACAGCTTTTATTTCTATCTAGATGTTGGTAAAAATAGAAAAGCGGGGGATAGAAAATTACAAGTTAAGTACTGTACATCCTGTTTGTGAAAAAGATCTCCTTTTCAAATGAGTGTCAATAAGAATTCTCTATTTTCCCAAATATCCTACTATATAGTCTCAATATATTCTGGCATTTATTCTAACAAATGAAATACTGAAATACAGGTATTTTTATATAAAACCCTTATGGTCCTTCTATGTGCTGGGCCATCTAAATATATTTTATTCCTCGTAAATTGTGCTTTATAATGAGTGTCCAGTCCTGTTCTAGTTTACATTATTTTCCTTGTCTGGTGGCCACTAGAGTCAACTGAGGGAGCTCTGGTAGCATAGTGGCTAAGACACTTGCCTGCTAACCAGACGGCTGGCGGTTCAAACCCACCAGCCACTCCTCGGAAGGAAGGTTGGGCAATCCTACTTCCGTAGTGATACTGCCTCGGAAACCCAAGGAGGGGTCGCTATGAGTCGGGTTTGACTCGACAGCACATAACAACAACAACAGAGTCAATTGAAAGAGTAGTGTCTTGAATCTTTAGTATTATACTCATCATTTCTTCTTAGTGATGAAATCCATATTTTGCTGAATAATTTTGTCATAAAGTATCTATTTGCTTTAAAACTTACCATGATGTTTCATTATACTCTAAGAAAAATAAAATTATGTATTGTATAGATCTATAATAAAGAAAATACATCCACAAAAGTAGAGTAGTTTTAGAATATGACATATAGAATGCCTTTTAGCTTTTTTGATTTTTAAATAGGGTGATACCTATATTATCAATTAATTAAAATAAATGGGTGATAGTATGGAAAATCTAAAGCTTCTTCATGTGGTGCATAGGAAGATGCATAAATTCATTTAAAAAGGAACATGTACCTTTGTACCTATGTACAAAAGCAGATGAGCAATAAAACGGTGTGAAGTATCTACAAAATATAAAAACATCATTAAAAACTATTACAAATTATTATGTTTACTTAACTAGTGAAAAGTAATATTTGCTTTTAAGAGCAACTTTCAAATTAAATCATCATAGTCTTTTACTAAAGGAGCTCTGGAAGCAAAGTGCCTAAGGCACTTGACTGCTAACCAGAAAGCTGGCGGTTCAAACCCACCAGTCACATCTCAGAAGGAAGGTTGTGCAATGTACTTCTGTAGTGACATCGCCTTGGAAACCCAAGGAGGGGTCACTATGAGTCGGGTCTGACTCGATGGCACGTAACAACAACAACAGTCTTTTACTGAACACACACTAAATTAAAATACACACACAGAATAGGTAATATGGAGCTCATTCGTAAGGAAAAAATGTCTTCTTTTTGTAAGTCTTCATTTGGTTCAATCAAAATTAAATGAACATATAAATTTCCACAAGTCTTGGCTACTAGGGAAGTGCTTTTATAGAAATGTGAATACTGTTTTTTGTTGTTGTTGTTGTTGTTATATGCCGTCGAGTCGGCCCCGACTCATAGTGACCCCTCCTTGGGTTTCCAAGGCAGTATCACTACGGAAGTAGGATTGCCCAACCTTCCTTCCGAATAGAAGTATGAAATATGAAAATATATATTTACATAAACACATATATAAAACATTTTTTAGTATATTTAATTGAAGTATTAAGTACAAAAATAAGGAGCTCTGGTAGCATAGTGGCTAAAAGCACTTGACTGCTAACCAGAAGGCTGGCGGTTCAAACCCACCAACCACTCCTCGGAAGGAAGGTTGGGCAATCCTACTTCCATAGTGATACTGCCTCGGAAACCCAAGGAGGTGTCATTATGAGTTGGGGCCGACTCGAAGGCACATAACAACAACAACAAGTACAAAAGTTAAGAAGGAGTAAAAGGTGTCAACTACCTAAGTTTAGGGAGCAGAGACTCATGAGAGCTTATAAAGAAATAACCAAATCATTTTGATGACATACAACTCCCTCTGCCAATAGCATAGATAGAAGTCCACAGAGAATAATGATTATCACAGGGATCATGAGGAGAGGACCACAGCTCTTTCCTCTTGTGTTGAAAAATGATTCAATATTACCTAAAAATCTAATTTGGGTTGTCTCAAAATAAAATGCCCAATAAAGTTGAAGTGGCTAAAGCAAAGAGATACATGTTTCATTATTCATTTGACTCTGTACTTACATCACATATTGCATGATCTATTCATTTTTTTCTGTTTGACTAGAGTTTAAATGTACTTGCAGAGAGACAACAGGGCAGAGAGGTGGCAGAACAAAGCATTGTGCATGTCATCATTTGGCATGGTGAGGGTTGTTAGTTCCCTGTGGTTTAAATGCCCATGGAAGCTAGCTGGTCATGAAATGTCTTGCTGGTACTCTGCTAAAATCACCAAGCAGCAGATTTTGGGATTGATTGCCAAAGGCAAGAGCTGAAAAGTAGAGAAGACTTTGGGCTGGAGTGAATTTCTCACATTAAGGAACAGTGCTGTCAGGAGGTTACTTACAGAATACCCTGAAAGAATATGCACTTAAACTGTACAATGGAGCTGACATTTGGGCAGCTTACATACACAGGGCATTGAGAGTCAACCAGGAGTAGACTAAATATATATAAAAGAAAACTCACTATTGTCAATATGACTCATAGCAGCACAACAGGACAGTGTAAACTGCTCCATAGGGTCTCCCACAGTTCACTATGGGTTTGAACTGCCCATCTTTTAGTTAGAAGCCCAACACCTAGTACTGTGTCATCAGGGCTCCTTAAACATATACAACTTATGTAATATCCACATGACCTTTTTATATTTACTATGCCTCCTTCCTCCTCTGGTCCACAGCCCCCTAGAGCCAGGAAAAGGAGGGACCAGGAGTGGCCTTGGGGACCTCAGGAGTGGCAGGATATCCAGGTAAAAGGGGCAGGAGGTAAGGCTAGGCCCCAAGCCCACTGAAAGCAGGAAAAGGAAGGAACAGGAGCAGCCAGGGACCACAGAGGGGCAGGTTTCAGGTAGGAATTAGGTAAGAGGAAGGTGTAGAGGCTTGCAACAGCTAAGGGAGGCAAACTTGTCTGTCAGTTTGTCATCCTGTGAGGCTTGTACATTGCTGTGAGGCTTGAGGTTGTGCCACTGGTGTTTCAAATGCCAGAAGAGTTGCACATAGTACATGGGTTTCAATGCAGTTTACAGATTAAGACAGACTAGGAAGAAGGAGGAGGCCATCCACTTCTCAAAAATTGGCCAGGGAAAGCCTTATGAATAGCAGAGAAATACTGTCTGATACATTACTGGGCAACTTTATGAATAGCTTGGAAACATTGTCTGACACAGTGCAGGAAGACTAGCCTCTTGGGTTGGAAGGCACTCAAAATAGGACTGGGAAAGAGCTGCATCATCAGACTAAAACCAGCCTTACTCATATGGGTAAGTTAAGTCTTTCAGGACCTCCATGTGCTGATGTGGCATGACTCAAATTGAGGAGAAACAGCTGCAAACATCCATTAATAATCAGAACATGGAATGTTCGAAGTATGAATCTAGGAAAATTAGAAGCTGTCTAAAATGAGATGGAACACATAGAGATTGATATCCTAGGCATTACTGATCTGAAATGGACTGGTCTTGGCCAATTTGAATCAGACAACCATATGATCTATTATGCCAGGAATAAAAAATTGAAGAGGAATGGTATGGCATTCATCATCACAAAAGATCTTTCCTAAAGTACAATGCTGTCGGTGATAGGATAATATTCATATACCTACAAGGAAGACAGTGAATATGACTATTATTCAAATTTATGCACCAACTACCAAAGTCAAAGATGAGGAAATGGAAGATTTTCATCAACTTCTGCAGTCTGAAATAGACCAAACATGCAACAGGATGTGTTGCTTATCACTGGTGGTTAGAATGCAAAAGTTAGAAACAAAGAAGAATCACCGGTAGTTGGAAAATTTGGCCTTGGTGACAGAAATAACGCTGGAGATCACATGATAGAATTTTGCAAGACCAATGACTTATTCATTGCAAATACCTTTTTTCAACAACACAAACAACAGCTATACATGTGGACTTTGCCAGATGAAACACATAGGAATTTGATTGACTACATCTGTGGCAATAGGCGATGGAAAAGTTCAATATCTTCAGAAAAAAACAGGCTGGGAACTGATTGTGGAAGTGACCATCAACTGCTCACATGCAGGTTCAACTTCAACATATGGATGCTATGCTGGAGGCACTCACTTGGTTATGCTAAGAGATTTGGGAGACAGCTACCTGGCCAACTGACTGGAAGAGATCCATATTTGCACCCATTCCAAAGAAAAATGATAATGCAGAATGTGGAAATTATCGAACAATATCATTAATATAGCATGCAAGCAAAATCTTACTGAAGATAATTCAAACACGGTTGCAGCAGTAAATTGACAGAGAACTTCCAGAAATGCAGGCTGGATTCAGAAGAGGACGTAGAACAGGGATATCATCGCTGATGTCAGATGAATCTTGGCTCAAAGTAAAGAATACCAGAAAGATGTTTACTTGTGTTTTATTGACTATGCAAAAGCATTTGATTGTGTGGATCATAATCAAATTGTGGAACATTGAAAAGAATGGGAATTCCAGAACACTTAATTGTACTCATGAGGAACCTGTACATAGACCAGGAGGCTGTCATTCAAACAGAAAAAGGAACACTGTGTGGTTTAAAATCAAGAAGGAAGTATGTCAGGGTTATATCCTTTCACCAGACTTATTCAATCTGTATGCTGAGCAACTATATTAAGAAGAATGTGGCATCAGGATTAGAGGAAGAATCATTAACAACCTGTGATACTCTGACAACACAACTTTGCTTGCTGAAAGTGAGGATGACTTGAAGTACTTACTGATGAAGATTGAAGACTACAGTCTGCAGTATGGATTACATCTCAATATAAAGAAAACAAAAATCCTATAAGCAGCATTACGATAATTGGAGAAAAGATTGAAATTGTCAAGACTTCAAATTGCTTGGTTCTACAATCAACGCCAATGGAAGCAGCAGTCAAGACATCAGATGATGTAGCCCATTGGGCAAATCAGCTGCAAAGGACCTCTTTCAAGTGCTGAAGAACAAAGATGTCTCCTTGAGGACTAAGGTGTGCCTGACACAAGCCTCATATGCATGTGAGAGCTGGACAATGAATAAGGAAGACCAAAGAAGTATTGATGCTTTTGAGCTGTCATGTTGGTGAAGAATGCTAAAAGGACTGTGGATTCTAAAAGAACTAACAGGTCTGTCCTGGAGGATGTGCAGCCAGACTGCTCCTTGGAGGTGAGAATGGCCAGACTTTGTTTCACATACTTTGGTCATGTTGTCAAAAGGGACCATTCCCTGGAGAAGGATGCCATGCTTGGTAAGGTGGAGGGTTGACAAAAGAGGGGAAGTGCCTCAATGAGGTGGATTGACATGGTAGCAGTGGTGATGGGCTCGAGGGTAGCAAGAATCATGGAGCTGGCTCAGGACCAGGAGGTGTTTTGTTCTGCTGAGCATAGGGTCACCATGAGTTGGAGATGACTCGATGGCACTTACTAACAACAATATGAGTGGAATAATGGAACTGTGCTGCATATGGTTTTCACCATGACCTTTAGGAAACAGAGCACCAGGCCATTCTTCTGAGATCACTGGGTGGTTTGAACCTGTAACCTTTCATTTAGTACTAGAGTGCTTAACATTTTGTGTCAATCAGGGCCTCCTATATCACAGAAAAGGAGCATTATTCAATTATGCAAGATAATTATTCTAATGAAATTTATAATAAAAAAGTAGATATTAGATTGCAAAGTAGTAAGATTAAAGTATTTTGTTTTTATTAAAATTGGACAAATAGGCATTTCACAGGCCTGCAAATACAAAGATATTAAAAGTTCATGATAAAAATAGTACTCAGTTGAGTTCTACTTTTCAAAGCCAGCATGTCAGAGATTACATGCTTGCCTGTGGTTAAAAGCTAGTCATACAGAGTCAATTTATGTTAGCATTATTAAAGACAAACAGAACAAAATAATGTATTTACTTTAAGCATATTTAATGCTCTTGATCATCCACCATTCTCACAGCCTTATTGCCAAGTAATATAGATCCCCAAATTATTTTTGTAATTATTTTGAAAATGAAGCTCAAAGAGGAAAATTATGAGGATAAAAACTACCAGGTGGTGTAGTGCCTAAGGCATTTCACTGCTAACCAGAATGTTGGCAGTTCAAACCCACCAGCCACTCTGTGGAAGGAAGACTAGGCAAT